>NC_043014.1:30124973-30142473 GCF_006345805.1 Octopus sinensis | reverse complement strand
AGCTTCTTACCACTCAGCCATGCTTATATATATATATAACCAAAAAATAAGCAACAAGAATGGATCAGTAGTTTAGTACAATTGTTTCATACTATACATTATATTACTGGACATTATATTTGCTGTAATTTTTGCAGCTTTAATAAAATGTTTATAGTATGAAACAATTGTACTAAACTACTGATCCATTCTTGTTTCTTATTTTTGGGGTTTTAATCACCCCACATAATTTTATGGGTAATACCATAAAAAAATTCTGGTGCATCTAAGTTAAGTACCATATTCATTTGAATCTATATATATATATATATATATATATATATATATATTATATATATATATATATATATATATATATATTATATATGGCTTAATGGTTGGGGTATTCAGCTCACACTCATAAGGTTGTGAGTTCGAAAACTGGTGGCATGTTGTGTCCGTATTGGGTCAATAAAATAAAGTACCAGTTAAATACTGGGGTCAATGTAATCGACTACACCCTCCCCCTATTATTTCTGGCCTTGTGCCAAAATTTGAAACAGTTGTTTCACACAAACTGTTGCAGTTGTTTTGTTGACTCTACCAAAATTTGTTAAACTGTTGGTTAATGATAATATTAAGAAATAATAATAATGATTATAAAAATAATAATAATAATAATAATAATAATAATAATGTTAATGCTGGTTAAAAATAAAATGAAATCATGTAGCAAAGCATCATTTTATCTTTCTTTTGCTGTTGTTGTTTTACTGCTGCTGCTGCTGCTGCTACTACTACTACTACTACTACTACTACCATCAGCACTACCACCACCACCAACAATACCAGTAGTAATAGTAGTAGTAGTAGTAGTAGTAGTAGTAGTAGTAGTAGTAGATTCATGTAGTATACTTGTTAGATGCGTGTATGCCAATGTGTATAAATGTATCAATGTATCTGTGATGTGTGCATGCATGTTTGTCATTGCAAATGTGATATGTGCAATATGTGGTAAACTTTATTACTGGCTGGTTGTTTTATATATATAACTTGCTGTCTTTTTCATTATATATCTTTAATCACTAAATCAATTACGTGTATATGTGTGTGTATGTGCATGTTAACATGTATGTGTGTGTGTGTTTGTTTTTCTCCACATGTAGTTTTCTGACTGTCTGTCAGAAAATGTTGCAGCTGTGTTCCTATACACCACCTGTTCAGGAATACAAGTAGACTCTGGTTAGAAGAAAGATAGGTGCACAGGTATTTTATTTACAGATGGTCGTTCCAGATTAACAATTAGATTACTATGTCAAATGTAATGCCTATGTATCCACTTTATGCTGAATTAATCATGAATTATCTTGAAATTCAAGATTTTGAAGATGTGATTGTTTATCTATGACATTGTAGGATATGTGCGAGAGGTTGGATCTGGCCAATTTTAACATAAAACAAGTAGAATATATCAGCCAGATATTGTCAGTTTAAATGCTAAAGGGTTAACAATTTCACAGTTACACACATCTGATTTTAAAGTCTTATACACAATTTCATATTTGATATGCATCTCTTTCTCTCTCCCCCCACTCTCTTGACCTAAATTGTCATACATGATGAGTTGTCAGGTTTCTCTGATAATCAGCTCTTAAACCTTCAATGACAGAAAGATTTTTTTTTTCTAACCAATAGAAATAATAGCTCTCTGAATTTGCTCCAGTCAGTCCTTCTAGTGACTATACTTTCCGAACATCTTCTTCCACTGCTAATCAGATCACCTAGACAACAGAAATTATCTACTCCCTCAAAGAACCATCCAGGGTATTTGAGAAAATCTATTTCCCATGTGTTCTTAGTATTTATCGGTTCTGAATATCTGCTACAAAATCTACTTTCTCTGTTTGCCTTCCTTTAATACCACTACAGTCCTTATGTATCCGTAGTTTGGTGTACCACTGGGTACACCAAATGGAAATTCTACAAACACAGTTTCTACATATCAAACAGGGTCATTTACTTGAAGGATAATTTTAATCTCTGACTACCAATCAGCCTGTTTATTCCAGATTCACCTGTAGTGTACTTTAATGATTTTACAGTTACACATCTAATTTTAGTCTCCGACATATGTACATCTCTCTCTCTCCGCTTCCACTAAATTGAAAATGTATCTGTCAAGTTTCTCTGACAACCAAATCAAAAACCTAACATGACAAAATGATCAACTTTTAAATCATGGGACATTTGCTGCCTCTATTTACATACAAGGCAACTTTGACCTTTGTGCAGTTGGTATTAGGGAGTGTCTCCTATTGCATTTACGAAATAAATTATGGGTGTGTGCCACTAAGGAGAGTGATATATGAAAACATTGAGTGGCATGGTCTGAAACCATGCCCCCCCCCACACACACACACACAACTACACACCTACACACTTCAAATAGATAGGAGATACAGCCAGCAGAGATGTCAGTGTTCAGAACACTGATGTAGTGATTGAGATAAGGAATACATTTTATTGTAGTGACTGAAACAAGGAGTAGTATTTACTGTAATGATTAAGACAAGACACTGGTCTGTAGCGTCTGAGATAAGGAAGTCCACAGCAGTGGTTGACACTGGGAATATTTTGTAGTATAGTGATTGAGATTTAACACTATTATTTCATGATACACTTATCCATTTCCACAATTCCACTCCCTGCTTTCAATGGTGAACCATACCACCTTATAGTTGTTACAGCACAAGCCAATAAGGGAGCCTCTATGTGGTTGTTCAATCTGCTAGAAATAGCAACCAAATCTCATTCAAATCACACTCAGCTTAAAAAAGGATGGACAGATTGGACAACTTAGCCCTTTACTTGCTGTGCTTGAGAAACAGAGATAGGATGATCTAGGCTAGAATAATTTTGATTGTAAGACTGCTCAGAGTTAACTTAAGGGGAAAGAACAACAAGAGACTTGGCTAAGACATGCTGTTCAGAATTTTTGATGTTGCTCCCACAATGATGAGGATTGTTTGGTTCACTATTGGTCACCTGTACTCTCAAGTTCATCTTAATGCTGGAATAGTTAGAGTATATAATTACTGAAGTAATAAACTTCATTTTGAAAGAAATCCCTCTGGTCCAACTGTCATTGCACTTTGATACCACTAACAACAAATGATGGCTATGCAAGGCCATTACTAAAAGGATCCCCTTAACTCAGTCACTTTATGAAAAGCTGAATTTGACCAGAGCCTGGTCAAGGTATAAAAATGTCTGAAGGTGAACAATATAGCTTTTTTCTAAAACCTTCATTTAAAAATGCTTAAATAATGATGATGATGATCATCATCAACATTTTAATGTTCATTCACTTTTCCATGCTTGTATGGGTTGGATGGTGTTTATTTAGGCAGATTTTCTTTGGCCATTTGTCCGTCCAGTCACCAGCCCTTACCTGTTTCCAAGAAAGGCAATATTTCCTCCATCACCAGACATGTTGTCATAAAATACTGGAAATGAATAACATTGCTTATATGACAGTTATACAACTATCATTCAATGTCAAGATAAGGAGACACAGACACACACACACTCACCCCAAACATATACACTCATATGTGTGTGTGTTTCTTCTGCTCATGTATGAGCATATTCATTGGAGAACAATGGCATGTATTCATGCACATAATTATATCTATGTATGTGCTTGTATATATATATATATATATATATATATATAGAGAGAGAGAGAGAGAGAGAGAGAGAGATACAGGCATAGATAGGTAGACAGACAGATAGATAGATAGATAGATAGATAAATAGATAGATAGATAGATAGATAGGTAGATATTGCACTTGATAATTTTACAGCCTGTGAAATGTTTTTACAACTGCGTAGGTATATGGTCACATGTAATGCATATAAGGATCCCATGGGCCCCATTTCTGTGTATAATGCACTGTTCATTTACACATGTATGTTTATGTATATATGACTACACAGTGATGCTGATGGTAATTTAGAAGTATATATTATCATGGTGTGTGTGGCTTCTTCTGCATTGCTGAAACTTAATTGTTGTCTTAATAATTATAATAATAAGTATAAGAATAATGATGAAAACTTCTCGTTCTCTTTCCCCCCACTTCCCATGGCAGTAGCATACTCACAAAGGCTTTAGGGGACTGAAGGAAATTGAAATTGTAATTGTAACACATGCTGCAACCTGTACCTGTACCTGCTTACACTAAGCAAAAAGACCTGCTACCTTCAGGCAAGCAACTGCAAAGATCTTCATTGCAAATGCTGAAAACATACCTCAACTTCCCTCCCAGACATCCCAGGTTCACAAGTCAGAGCTGTCACAGTCAACATTGGTGTAATGAAAGGTAGGTCTGGTGAGACTGTTAAAATGTTTGGTGGAGGTGTAAAGATGTGTGCTGTGTGCAAGAGGAACGATGGAAGGGAGCCTCAGCTAGACTGCTTGTGGGCAAGAGGCATAGATACAAATTCTTCTTGGTGGGCAACAATGATGGGTTAGGTGATGTAGGTATTGGCAGAGAAATGAGTGGATAAGGTGACTGAGGCAGTCAAGTTGTGTGATAGGATTATTAAGCTAAGATTGGCCCTATTTAATGTAACAGTGTCATCTATCTCTGAATATACTCCACATGTTGGACTTGCAGATATTCAGAAGGACTGTTTCTATGAATTCATTCTGCAGACTACAATGATGAAAGATAATGACATTCTCATTGTGGCAAGGGACTTCAATGGCCATGTTGGAAAACACTCCAATGGATTTCATGGTGTTCATGGATGCTATGGTTCTGGTTCCAGAAATGAGAATGGAACAAGGCTGCTGGAGTTCTGTGATGCAAATAACTTAATGGTTTGTAACATCAACTTCAGGAAACCTGCTGGCCATCTGATCACTTATCGACCTGATGGACACACTAGCTAGATTGACTACACCCTCACGAGAAACAGAGACAGGTGTATGCTTGTGAATGCAAAGTCCTTCCCAGGTGAAGAATGTACCACTCTAAATAGGTTAGTAGTTATCAACTTAGGGCTTAAGGCTAGAAGGATCCTGAGACACATCTATGGAATCTCAAAGATTCTTTAACCCTTTCGTTACTGTATATATTTTGAGATGCTTTGTGTTTCTTTCAGTTACTTTAAATATAACAAAGAATTTAGTAAAATAACTTAGTTATCATTCAGCTACTGTTAGGAACATAAATTATGACTAAGGTTTGGTGGAAGATTTTAATTCAAAACTTATGAAAACAAGACATTTGTACTCAGAGCCAGTTTCAGCCAGGTTGGTAGTGAAAGGGTTAAATGGACAAAGATTTAGAAATGTTCTTTATGAAGCCTTTGATGAGAAGGAGGAAGAGATGGAGACATACAACATAGTGGACAACTGGAAGTTCATACAGGACAATCTACTGAAGGTGACAGACCAAATCTTTGGCTGGAGTAAAGCTTCTACCAGACCAAGTGACAAGGTAGTGAAACAGTGAGATCAACAGGGCTATAAAAGAGAAGTGACAGGCTTGGAAAGAGTGAAAGAGTTGGGATAGCAAAGAACTATATCAGATAATTATAAGAGAAGCTAGGCTTCAGGCTTATTTGGCTAGGGTAGAAGTAGAAAGGAAAAGGTTTGCTTACAACATGAAGTTGAGAGACTTGAAGTGTTCTGGATTGCCAGACAGTGTGTTAGAGAGAATCAAGATGTTGTGCGTATGGACAGATAACGGTATACTTGCTCTTAAAGAAAGAGGTGCAGAAGAGCTACTATGAAAAGCTATTAAATGTAGAGAATGAATGGGAAAAAGGGTGTCTTCCTCATGTCAACCCAACAGAGGGACCAGTTAGTCTAGTAGACAGCAATTAAAGATATGAAGACAGGGAAGGTCTTGGTGTATCAGAAGATACTGGTGAGATGCTTAAAATATCTGATGGAGTTGAATATGGTCTAGTCACCCATGTTGTTAATTAGGTTATTCAGAAAGGCATAATCCTCAGTGGCTGGTGTAGCAGCATCATAGTCAGCTGCTATGGTAAGAGTAAGGAAGATGCTTTAGATAGAGGCATCAAATTGATGGACAAGGTGATGAAAGTTGTGGAGAGAGTTAAAGCCCAACTAATTAGGAACAGGATTAGACTAGATGAAATGCAGTTTGGCTTTGTCCCGGGGAGAAGCACCGCAGATACTATTTTCTTAGTCAGCTGCAAGAGACGTGTTTAGCTAAGAACAAGCCATTGTACTTGGCATTTGTTGATTTAGAGAAAGCTCTCGGCAGAGCACCTCTGTGAAATGGTGGTCTTTGATGAAGCAAGGGATAGATGAATAGCTTGTGAAAGCTGTATAGGCCATGTACAGGGATACTGCTGGTAAGATAAGAGTCAGCCATGGTTACAGTGATGAATTTAGTGTACAGGGAGGTGTTCACCAAGACTCAGTTCTCATCCCCCTCTCATTCATCATCATCCTCTATAGAGGGATTTAAGACTGGAAGCCCATGGGAACTACTATATGCTGATGATGTTCCCTTTATAGCAGAATCTATAACAAAAAATTTCAGGTGTTGAAACAAAACCTAGATTCAAAGATTCTTAAAGTTAACTTAGCAAGGACCAAGGTCCTAGTAATCAAGCAATTAAGCAGGGCTCTTCCCACTTCAGGTAAATGGCTCTTCTGAATATGTAGGAATGGTGTTGGCAGAAATTCCATTTGGTGTGTGCAGTGCAAGCTATGGACATACAAGAGTGCAGTGGAATAATGAGACGGTTAACAGAGAAAGTAGTGTTTGTATGTAGAAGAAGTACAGGAGCCATAAAGTCTACAGATACATGGGAAACTGATTTCCTCATGTTCTGGAGGCTCTCTGGAAGTTGAAGATGATTTCTGCTACCCAGGTGACCTAATTAGCAGTGGAAGAGGATGTACAGAAAGTGTATTTTCTAGAATAAGAATAAGATAGAGAAAGTTTAAAGAAATTTTATCTCTGTTGGCAACCAAAAGTCAGTCTCTCTGAGTGAAAGGAAGATTGTATGATGCATATGTATGAACTTCAATGCTACATGGTAGTGAGATGTTGGCCCTGAATGTAGAGAACATGTGAAGATTAGAGAGAAAGGAAGCAAGGCATGTCATTTCATATTGTTTCAGTTCACTCAGCTGAAAATGAGTTCCAGTGATTGCTGGGGTGGGACAGCATTCCTTAAGGACACTGGATCACCACAGAGGAAGTTTTGTACTCCATAGTTACTTGAATTCCAAAATTCTGTGGAAACCAAGATAAGCTTCAGCATTTTGTAGACTCAAGACTATAGAAGAGGTGAAAGAGATCATGATTTTTTTTCATTTGATTATTGTCTGAGGAACAGCTTGTTGGGTATATTCTATGGAGAGACATAAGTATATCCTGTAGAGGATGTGGACAGTATACTCCGTGGAAGAGATGGTTACATCTGGTGGAGGTTACAACCTATGGAAGAATGCACTTTTCTTGAGTCTTCAAGCACGAGGGCTTTTGCATAATAATTCTCTTGATGTAACATTTGAGAACAAGTATTGTAAAATGTAGGTGGATCACTGTTCAATTGCAATTATATACCCAGTTTTAAATACAGATTTACTGCATGTGGGAATTTCAACAAAGTAAATGGAAAGCCCACCCAATGGAGAATTAAGATATGTTCTTTCAGGTGGTTGTGTAGTCACTTCTGTTATATGGATGACAATATGGACTCTAACAATGCAACTTGAAAAGAAAATTGATGGAACCTATACAAGAATGCTTTCAGCTGCTCCGGACATCACTTAGAGACAACACCCTACTCTATGGTAATTTAGTCTTCACATGATTAAGGTGTTAAAACATTTGAACTACAAATAAATCATTTCAAAGATTACTTTAATGACTTCACAGATACCAACTATTATCATCTTTACTTGCTCTTTCTTTCTCTTTCTACCATCATTATCTTCATGTGCTGTTTGAAGTCTTACAACATTTATCCTTCTATTGTTATTCTTTTTACTACTGTTACTATTATTGTCACCCATACATGATGAATAAAATAAAAACAATTAGTCAATGTCTGAATGCTTCCTGAAGTTCGTGACTGAACATCTGCAGCAGTTCTGCAAACTTTTGACAGTGTATATGGTGGGGTTTGCAGACATACAGTTTGATGTTTCTGTGATTGTACCATTTTAAAGAAATTTTGTTGCACATGTAAGTTACAGATGTATCTATATCTGCTTTATATATAGATATAAAACAATACATTGATATACTGGTGACTTAAGGATACACACACACACACATACACACACACACAAACGCGCACACACACAAAAACACAAACATACATTCATACATACACACATACATACATACATACTACATACATACATACATACATACATACATATAGGAAATAGTGTTTAAGGCCACCTAAACAGAGTTGTTCCCTAGGAACCGGCAATACTCAACTTAAAACCACATCCCTCCATACTATTCCCCTTTCCTCAGTTGAAGGTTCTTGTCTCTAGTGAGTTCCTTACTAACTTCATTAGTGCTGGTATCATGTAAAAAGCACCCAGTACATTCTCTATAGTTGTTGGCATTAGGAAGAACCCAAAGCAAATATTGGAACTTGGTACAGTTCTCTCGTTTGCTAGCCCTGTTGAAACATCCAGCCTATACCAGCATAGAAAACAGATGTTAAATGACAGTGATAGAGATGCTTGAAAGGAGACGGGTTGATGTCTGCTGCATACAAGAGGTAAGATGGAGAGGAGCTTCAGCTAGGGTCCTCACAGGCAAGGCCCATAGGTATAAAGTCTTCTGGCAAGGTAACATGGATGGCATAGGGGGTGTAGGCATACTCCTTGTGGAGAAATGGGTGGATAAAGTCATAGAGGTTGTTAGGGTATGTGATAGAGTGCTTAAGTTCAGGCTAGTCCTGCAATACAGCACAGCTACAATTATCTCCACCTACGCCCCACATGTGGGGATACCAAATGATCAGAAGGACCACTTTTATGATACCCTTCTACAGGCTACCTCAAAGACGAGTGGCTGGAGATTTTAATGGGCATGTTGGGCGGGAATCTGGTATCTTCACTGGGGTACATGGTGGCCATGGTATTGGCGCCTGAAGCAATGAGGGAACTAGGCTACTGGAGTTCTGTGATGCATGTAACCTTTTAATCTGCAACACTAACTTCAGGAAGCCAGACAGCCACCTGTTAACCTATCAATCAGGGGACTCTGCTAGCCAGATTGATTTCATCCTCACCTGATAGCAGGACGCAGGGTTGCTCTTAAATACAAAGACCCTCCCGGGTGAAGAATGTACCCCCCAGCATAGGCTAGTCATTAGTGACTTTAGGCTCGAGGCCAGAAGGATACCAAGAAGCAGATCAATCCAAAAAAGAAGGATTTGGAAGCTAAAGAACCCTTCACATGGTCAGAGATTTAGGGACATCCTCATCAAGAAATTTGATGAGCGGGAGGAGGAGCTACAGACATTGGACATAGAAGATAGCTGGAAATTCCTACGGGACAGCTTGCTGAGTGCCACAGACCGAGTCTGTGGATGGTGCAAAGTCCCTTCTAGACCTAGAGTTACGTGGTGGTAGAATAGTATGGTAGACAAAGCTATTAGAGCAAAGAAATGGGCCTGGAAAGCCAGGAAGGGTGTGGGTAGCAGGGAACTGTACCACGTAGCCAAAAAGGAGGGTGGGCGGCAGGTATACATAGCCAAAGGCGAAGTGGAAAAGAAGAAGTTATGTGCGTTGACTGCAGCATCAGACCTCTTTAGCTCTTATTTCTAGCATTGTAGGTGTTTTAATATGCTCAGTCATATTTAATGACAATTATAGTTTTCCTTTCAGTGATACATTGCTAATCTGGTGCCTAATTTAATTGCACACACACACACACACACACACACACACACAGACATATATATATATATATATATATATATATATACATAACCAGCTAAGTCGAAAGTCTATATATTCATATATATATCAAAAGGATGTGTTATAATACTGTTCCACAGCCATACTAACAATCCCAAATACCTTCAGCAGCAACTGCTTCATGGATATCATTATGGTTTTGACACCTGGGCAGAACCATTCAATCCAGTGGTGTCAACAGCACTAAAATAAGTGTTGTTTGGAAACAAACAAACCAAATAAACTACAACTTTCAAACACATTTACCCTATGTACAACCATATCAGTAAATAAATTCAGTAAGTAAATTACAACTCGTCCTAAATATGTAACTAAACATCGACAAATCTATTAAGTCATAAAAAATTATCATCCCTACCGTCTTCCATAGTATAATATAAAAGTAAAAGCTTAATAACGACATTATTTAAATCAATCAATATATAGGCAGGATTAAACACTAACTTTAATAAAACTACAACAAAGAAACATATAAACCAATGTACATTGTATCAGTATTAATAGTAAACTGCAATAACTAAATTATATGCTAAAATGCACTTTCCTAGATGCTAAGAAATAAAGCTAGAACTAATTTCTCTCGCTCTTCTTCAACATCTGTGGATTCTAATTCAACCTAGATTCATCACGTCATCTCTTGCTAACACTTTAGCCGTATATCCTATTCTACTCCAACACACATCTTTATTAGCCTTTATCTCTTGTACATCTCTTTCTATGTCTGGGATATTTATCTCACATTACTTGTCTCTAAACTTATCATCTGTGGTGACTTTAATGCTTACCATTCATATTGGATTTCATACTTTTCACATATCATTCCTCTAGTTTAGAAACCAAATATTTTACAATCCTCACTTCTCAAAATCAACAAGTTTTATCCACTTCATGCATTCTTGACCAACACACAAACTCTCTTGATCTCTTTCTCACCTCTACATTGAACCTTTACCAGAATCTAGCCATCTGCCTGTTATTTGGACCAGTCAACCATCACCTTACCATAATTACTCCATTGTATTAACATGCAATCCTCCCAACCCTACCCCACAGGCCATATGGCTGACTTTGACATAACTCTACTAGTTCTATGTTAACTATTCTTGGTAGCCCATGTGTTCTGATAGAAGTTGCAGGCAGACAGGCAGGCAAGCAGGCAGGTAGGAGGCAGGTAGAGTCTTAGGGAACTCTGACTCACTCTGAGTATTGATTTTTCACTCTACAAGCACAGAAGCCCTACCAGGTGAGACTATCCAAGATGACACAGAACAATGAAACCGTATTGCACATACTGCACATATTTGTGCAGTGTCTGAGCATTGCTGACTTGTGGAGTTATGTTGAACAGCTATAATTGCATAAAGGACAAATCTGACAATCAGTTAAGTCTGTCATGAGGATCGCTCCACCTTTAACAAGACAGCGAAGGCAGTATTCCTTTTTCTAGTAGCTATGAAGTTGAGTGGTGGACAAGGCTGAAAGGACTGAAGAAAGACACTTTCCTTTTTAATCAAGTTTTCATTGATAGTTCTAATTCCCACTTGGAAATGAAAGTGAGGGTGGGGAGGGAAGAGCTATCTCCCAGTTGAATTTGTAAAATGTGGGTAACTGTGGCAAAAAATGGTTTGGGTGAATGAACCTACTCTAAGCATATGCCTATAAACTGGTGAATCACAACTGGGTGAGGCTCATGCCTTTAGTGTTCAGGGTATCCTGGATCTGTGGGGTTTCTTCATTGACCCTAGTTGGAGGATCCCTGTATCAGAAGGACTGCATCATTCATGTGCTTACATACTATGTATATTTTTTTTCATTTCATTTCATCATCTATACTGTTTCCTTTCCCTCATCTTTTAAGTAGCTCCTCCACACAAATTGTAAACTTTTTTGTAATGTTCCCTTCATTCAATGCTCCTGAGGCAAATAAAAGAAATTGTTGTTATTACTGTTGTTGCTGTTGTTGTTTTATTTTACACAAGCTGTTCCAAGTCTCACCCAGAGACCTCAAGTAACAAGTTGGGCATTTTACTATGAGTACTATTTATGATTAGCCATAATATATTATACAAGAAGGAGACTAGAATTTGAGAACTAAGATTCTGTTAAATTTGTAATATTTCAAAACTATCGAAAAGGTTGCAAGATGCAATGAAAATTTTAGGAAAATAAAATAAGAAATAAGTGGAAATTTTACCGGTTAGTGTGCTAAATTCTAAGGCACAAAAAGAAAATTACTCTCCCCAGACAACAGAATTTTGAAAGAATTTTAAAAGAATCAGACAGTATTCTTCTTACCCAAGAGAATATTTTTTGTAATTCTAATACCTTTGAATTACCTGGTATTTGGCTATTGTGTTTAAAATTCATTACTACTTTTGTTGCTGTTGCTGCTGTCTGGTTTTATTTCAACACATTGTGTGAGCAACATGCTTGACATACTTGATCTCTGGAAAATCCTAGTATGTCATGTGATGTATTTTTACAAGAACATTTAAGACCTATAATCACCAACACATATGCTGATGTACATTCCCACTCTCTTACTCTTCATTCTCTCTCTTGTCTGCTGTCATACTCTTACTTCCCGTTTCTTATTTTTATTCATCATCTAATGCAAAAACTAATGAGGCAGAAGACAATCTCTGAATAAATGTCATAGTGAAATGATTGTCTGATGTGACTGGGTTGTTGACTGATGTTACTGATTAGCGTGACTGATTCTTATGATTGGTTGTTGTTGTTGTTGTTTAGTCTCAGGTGAACCCTAATCAAATACATTTATGATAAAAGATATTTGGCAGTGATTATCTCACCTTTTTGGATAAATGGGTGTTAGACTTCAGCAGGGATATGTATTGTCACCTCTCCTTTCCATAATTTTTATGAACTGGACTGATATGTGGTAACACAGTTGATGGGTGTAGGATTAGTTGGTTGATATCTGCAGATGACATAGTGCTACTTGGCCCCACAGAAAGCGATCTGCATTCATTGAATAGGTTCACTGCCAAGTGCTGCTATAAGGCAGAGATGAAAATTAGTGTTGCAAAGACTGATACATCAGTCCTCTCAAGATAGTCTTCCTAGAGCACTCTGCATGTAATGGAACATCACTGAGACAAATGGAAATGATTACGTATTTCAGGGCTATATTCACAAGTGATGGGAAGCAGGAAGTTGAATTGGATGCTAGAATTGCAGATGCTAGCAAAGTAATGTGCCAGCTTCAGCATTCAATCCTCAGAAGAGGAGAGATTAGTAAAAAAAGCCTAACTTGTCATTTTCAGTTCAGTTTTCATGCCTGTCTTCACCTATGGTCATGAATGTTGGGTAATGACCAAAGGAATACAATAACAACTACAACTGGCCAAAACGGGATCCTTCCAAATGATTTCTGGAATAATGATACTCAATAGGATACATAGCTCAGAGATCAGTGAGTCTCTCCAGGTTTAGAAATAACTTTTCTACATTGATGGGTCACAGCTCTAGTATTATGAAAATTTGATCAGAATCTCATAGGAAACGATTGCAATATGAATTCTTCAAGCCGAGTCAACTAGGAGGAGATCTAGGGGTAGACCATGAATGAGATGGTTTGATAATTAATATCCATAGTTTCAGCTGGTCATTCTTGGGAATTCAGCTGGAAAGTGCAATGACAGTTGTTTCTGACAGGAGAAGATGCCTGAGGACTCTACCCCAATGATGGATGGATAACATTGCTGATATGTTTCCTCACATTTTTTTAAAGATGGTAGGATGGGATTTGAAGAAGAGTCAGTTGTTGTTTCTGGCAGAATAAGGGACTATGGGAAAGAAAACCCTTTTTAGTACCAGAGGCAGATTTCAAGTATATAAGAACTTATAAGGGAAGTGTGTGTGGGGTGGTGGTGGTGAGAAAAATAATGAATATTATATCATATCTACAAATTTATAAGCCTGTAACTTAACATATTTACCAGTGTATTAGATGTTCTCTTGCATAAGATGCACCTATTTTACAAGTATTTTGTGGAAAAAATGAATGTATGTTTCATTATCCACCTATTAAAAGATATTTTAAAGTGGTTTTGAGTGTGGTGGGAGGATGTATGATTCTGTGCATATAAATACAATGCTGTGGTACTATATTGGAATAATGTATGAAACCATAAATTTATCATATATAAACTACATTATACGAGAACTGTATTTCAACTTTATCTTCTTTCAGATCAGCTGTGTAGTTGTTTATATTTTGGTTGAAAGAATTGCCTCACAGGATATAATACTTGTATCCTAGCTGTGATGAGTTTTGTGTAAACATGATAAGCCACCACCAGGTTTTGTTGTCAGCCACTCACTGAAAATAGTTGATGAGCAGCTAAAAATTTAACATTCGTTCCATCTTTCTAGAAGAATTTTTCATTTAGATAATTATAAAAATGTCTCTTAAAGGTAATAGAGTCATTAAGTAACGTCAGACATATATCAAGTACAGGTTAAGTATATTGGGGAAGGAGTTACAATGAAATGATGTGACCTCTTTATATAACTACCAACATACTGTAAGCAGTGGTGGTGGTGGTGGTGGTGGTGGTGTGGTGGTGGTGGTATGATTAAATATGCAAATGTATTTCTGGCTTCAAAAATGTTCAGCTAAATAGTGAAAAAATTTTTTTAATTATTGCTTTTGTGTGTGAATATGAAGTTCTGCTGAAACCAAGTTTATTTAAATTGGAATGTGCTCACTTTGAAATCCTTCTTCTTACTTTGAAGTGACATGTCCTTGCTTTTGAATACAAACACTAGAGTTAAACATTGAGGGATTAGTGGACATTGATAATCAGCGACAATTGAGTTGTCTACTGTTGATGACCAACAGAATATCTTATAGTTGATGACCAATGGATTGGTCTATTGTTTATAGTTGATTACCTAGATACTAACAGAATGAATGGCAAATTATTGGTAACCAATAGAGTTATAACTGGTCAATGACCATTGCAATTAATAGCAATACCAACATACAATTTTCTTGTTGATATTTATTTTCTTTGCTTGTTCAATTATCTGATAGTATCTTAATCATCATCATTATCGTTGTTGTCGTCATTGTTGTCATCACCACCACCACCACCACCACCATCATCATCATTATTGAAGGTAGTAAGTTGCAGAATCATTAAAGGGCTGGGAAAATGCCTTGTGGTATTTCTTTTGACACTTTACATTCTGAGTTCAAATTTCTCCAAGATCAACATTTCCTTTCATCCTTTCAAGGTCGATAAAATAAAATACCAGTCAAGTACAGGTTGACTGTAATAGACTAATCATCCACTTGTAACAAAATCAAAGACCATTAATATTATTATTAAACTTTTGGGGTTGACAAAATAAAATAGCAGTTAAGTACTGGGGTCAAGGGTATCAAGTAACTCCCCTACCCTCAAATTGCTGGCTTTGTGCCAAAAATTTGAACAATTTTTATTTGATAATTTGTAGTTAGTAATAGTTGTAGTAGCAGCAACATTAGTAGTGGTGGAGAATTAGTAGAATTAGTTTAATTATTTAATGACTGTGTCATTAAGTGTTAATGTGTCAATCCTCTCATGTGCTTCATTGTCTCACACAGTCTATATATATTCAAGAGAGGATTGTGTGGCATGACATTAAGTGGCTGAGAAAAATGGGAAAAAAACAAAAAAACTTTCTCCATTCCCTCCCCTCACTCTCATCTCAGGATGGGATGTTAATTAATCATGAGTTAACTTAGCCATGATCTTTAGTTCAACCTTGGTCCTACCTACCAGCTAACACACAAACCATATATCTTATTGCACTGTGAAGCCTAAAAATTTTGCAGTCTCTATCTCTAAGCCATCTCAAAAACACCCTATATTTCAGCATTGTCTTGAAAGGTTATATCTACACATATGAAGAATTCACTCTCCATACCATACAACAAACATTTGTGGTTATTCTGAATCAAAGTCTCTGTTCATCACTTTAACAAGCTCTCCCTACCACCCTCTGAATACCTCCAACCACCTGCAGATGTTCAATTTTCTTTTGTTTTGCATTAAGAGCATCTCTTCTTTCATCTTCGTCTGCAGTTGCAGTCATTTAACCACAGGTTAGTCCTGATCAAGCAAACTTATGATTAAAAATGTTCCAGCCTTGATAGTTTTGTCATTTTCTATATTTGAGCTGCCATTATTATGCAATGTATATTTCCATTTCAAAGGTGGCATGATGTGGTCTGGGGGTGATTTTGCTGCTATTTCTAGTAAGTTGAGTGATCACATAGAGGCTTCTGTCATTTGTCATTCTTTGAAGTCATCATCCTCAGTCACTTCAATGTCCACCATGCCTGTTCTTGGCTCTGGCATTCAGCATTGACTGTCCATGCACAGACTTCAAACCAGCTTGTTTACCATTCTCAACTAAATGCACCATCTCATCTCCTCAACTAATTTATATCATTGACCAATACTCTGGCTTCTTTAAATATTCTTCACCACATTCCCACCATTAAGAGAGCTTCTATGCAATCACTCAACCTGCTAGAAATAGCAACAAAACTTCTGTTTCTCAAATAAAGGGTACACAAGATGATGTAGTCACTGAGATAAAAAAAAAATGAAATAAATGGTCATGGCTGGAGTGCTATAATCTTGATTCTAATCATTTAGGGTTGATGTGGAGCTAAATAACTACAACAAAAACTTCTACCAAGCTTTATGGCACCTTAATGCAGATAACTGGTCAATACATCTGTTGACAACTCTTGGCAGTAGATATATTTCATCTCTGAGCCATTCAGGACAATTTATTAAGCGAACAATATGATCATCTCATGTATGCCATTTAACATTTTTACTTACAAGAAAAACTCACAATCACAACATTCTCCAGAGGTTTACCTAGAGATATCCACAAGTGTATCTCTATCATTTTTTACATATGGAACTCTTTGATTCCTATTTCACTTGAATAAACTCTTCTAGTCATTCGATGTTTTAAAAAAAATCTATTATATTTTATAATTAAATATTACTTAGAATTGTATAAAAAATCATTTAAATATTTTGTCAATCACCTGTAGGGACACTGTATTTTGTTATGCAACTATATTAAAGTATATTAAATGTTTTTACAAGTCAATACTGTGTTCCATCAGGCGTCTCAGATATGGAACACCATAACAAAATCAGTGCTGACAATAATTTTTAATTGAAAATCTGTAGAGATAACCGTAACAAGTAAATATTTTGTGCACTGTAGGACTATAACCAATTTGTTGCAGATAAATTTTGACAACAAAATCTTATATGGACCCCACCCAAAGGCCATATGGACTCCAGTTGAAAACCTCTAGTGTAGTGTATTATGGTGTGTTATGATATATTATAGCATAGTATAGTGTAATATAGTGTAGCTTAGTGTATTATAGAATAGGACAATGTATTATAGTATAGATTGTTATAGCATGAGACAGTGTTTTATGGTTTAGGGTATTACAATGT
>NC_043014.1:30112473-30119973 GCF_006345805.1 Octopus sinensis | reverse complement strand
TACATACAGATGTACAGACAGAGGGACAGAAACAGATATATATATCAATGTACCTGAAGAGACCCAGACTGATGGGTCGAAACATATGTTGTAGCTAATAAAAGTCTAATACGAAATCCACCTCCTACTATTAATTAATACTATTACCCTAACTGCCACTGTGGAGTTCCTGAAATAGATCCAGTAGAAGTGTACCACAACTGTGGATGACAATAGTTAGCCTAAACTGTGCTGGTGCTCTTCTCAACATTTAAACACACTAATCAAATTATATTTTTTCTCCAAATTATTTATTATATATATATTACTCTTTTACTTGTTTCAGTCATTTGACTGCGGCCATGCTGGAGCACCGCCTTTAATCGAGCAACTCGACCCCGGGACTTTGTAAGCCCAGTACTTATTCTATTGGTCTCTTTTGCTGAACCGCTAAGTGACGGGGACGTAAACACACCAACATCGGTTGTCAAGCAATGCTAGGGGGACAAGCACAGACACACAAACATACACGCACACATATATATATATATATATATATATATATATATATGCGACGGGCTTCTTTCAGTTTCCGTCTACCAAATCCACTCACAAGGCTTCGGTCGGCCCGAGGCTATAGTAGAAGACACTTGCCCAAGGTGCCACGCAGTGGGACTGAACCCAGAACCATGTGGTTGCTAAGCAAGCTACTTACCACACAGCCACTCCTGCGCCTATATATATATAATGCATTAACATGTATATGTGCATGTGTGTGTATCTGTGTATGTTGCATTTATATGTAAAAGTAAAAAAATAAATACACATGAGTGACAAATGGTCAGTAAGTTGGAGTTTTGTTAGATAATTGGAAGACAGTAAAGGGAGGGCGTGGGGGAGAAGTGTATCAGTTAAGTGAAGAGATCGTTTATTGTTCCTTTTATATTGGTACTGCTGATTCTCACTGAAAGGATTACATAATGGAAACAATGGCAGTTGGGGTATGGAAGAGAGAGAGAAGGAGGACATATGATGGGATGAGTGTGTGTGTGGGGAATGGTAAGAGTGGAGGAAGGGTAATAGTATATGTAAATGAATGAAGAAAACTTAATAAAGTAGAATTTTAACAAATATACACTAAAACATGAACAACATTCAGAGATTGAAGGTGATTCATCCATGATCTAGTAGTAGTAGTAGTAGTAGTAGTAGTAGTAGTAGTAGTAGTAGTAGTAGTGATGCTGTTCGCCCCAGCACATCTCGGAGCAGAGTGTGTTATTTTTTGTGTCTTGATGTGTTTGGGTGTTTGTCTGGATGGACTGGACTGGGAAGGTGAAGGTAGAATATTTAAGACATTATAATAAGTATAGATGTGTCTGGGAGATAAGTGAATGTGTCTGGGGTAGAGGTTGGAGTGTGATGCTTTGTTTAGATTGAGAGGGTGGGAAAGGGATAGGGATTTAGATGTATCTGTGGGTGTTGACTCGGCTGAAGTGTGTAAACATATCTGGGTGGTGGTGGTGGTGGTGGTGGTGGGGGTGGTAGTGGAGGTGGTGGTTGTGGTGGTAGTGGTAGTTGTGGTAGTGGTGGTTGTGGTGGTGGTGGTGGTGGTGGTGGTGATGGTTGGGGTGGTGATGGTGGTGTGTATGTGTCTGAGGGTGGGGGATGTAGATGTGTTTGGAGAAGATGTAGATTGGACTGAGGGATGTAGATGTGTCTTAGAGGATGTGTTTGGGGGAATATATAGCCGTGTCTGGAGAAGGTGTAGATGTGTTTGATGAGGATGTAGATGTGTCTGGGAGATTTAGATGTTTCTGGGGGAGATATAGCCGCGTCTGGAGAGGATGTAGATGTGTTTGGTGAGAATGAAGATGTAACTGGAAAATTTAGATGTCTGGGGGAGATGTAGGTGTGTCTAGGGGGGATACAAAAGTATATGGACTGAGAATGAGGGACAATGTTTTTAGGATGCAGTTTAGGAGTGTCCAGGGGGCACCGTTTTTCTATATATCACTTGCGATGGTGGTAGTGGGGAGATGAGTCACTGCCATCTCTAGCAGTCAAGCATCCATCATTGACAAGACCAAGGAAGGTCCAAATCCTATGATGTAGTAGAGATGGTGGTGACTTATCTGTCCACCAGTGATATTGCACCAAAAGTCAATATGAGAGTTTCTCTCATGTTATCTATCACAGTATAGTTTGTTCTTTGAGAACATCCATGTTTAAGTGGAGATAAATATCACCTGTCAATATTAATACTGTCTCTATCACTAATACATAGATGTTATGAATGTGTCCAGATGATTATTTGGATTGAGAGCGAGAGCTTCAGTTTTTGGGAGAGCTATGTTGTAGCATAAATCTGGAAGTCTTGTAGATGCATCAGAGTGATTGTTTGAACTGTGAGGGATCGACAGGAAGATGTTGTAGATGTTCTGTAATACTGTAATATTAGGAATGTCTGAGTATTTTGTCTTGATTGAGGTGGATAATTTTCAAGTAATGTTGTAATGTTCTGGGATACCGTAGATGTGTCTGGTTGATTAAAGTTGTGGTTACATACATTGCGGCAGGGACAGCACTGTGTTGATGCTTGTTGTAGCTACAGACTGTGCCTCTTGCATGAATGAATGCTGTTGCTCTTGTTATTGAAGTTACTACTTGTAGTTTCAATAGACAAAACAAAACCCGCATGTAAAACAGTTACCGTCTGTTATACCCTATTCTCTTCAACTAATCTTACCTTCTTGTAAAGGAAGCCTTTATTTTCCAGCTAACTGCTATTAAATCACTACTACCACATCACCTGCAACACTCACCTTACCACCACCAACATCACAACATCACCGACCAACATCACAAAAGGAGTCTCTCCTGCAAGTGATAGCTACCAAATCTCCCCCAAAAGATACTTTACAGTAATTTTAATTGGACAATGTGATTGTAAACATGCAAATAAGGTGAGATGGTCATGATTGAACTGCCTATCAGGAACTAAATAGTAATAACAACCACTCACCATCATCTTTAATAAAATCACCACCACTGCCGCCACCACCCACAGCACTACTTCACCTCCCCACTATTGCTTTTTTCCTGCTAACAAACATAAACCACCCCTATGTTGAGGTAACTATCCCCTCTAGCTTTTTGTCCTACACAAGCCAACATCCAACCTTTCACTTTCTCTCTGCCTTTTTCTTTCTCTTCCACACACACACACACACATGTGCACACATGCACAAACACAGATATAATCATGCACTAAGATACATTGAAGAGTACATTATTTCATGCTCAGTCCCTCTTGTGGCGGTGATGGTGGGGTGTTTTATGGAAGAGGAAGGGTACAATACTCACCCAAAGGAGACAGACAGACCATCTGCCTCACTCCCCAAATCTAATCCAGTTTTTTTTCTCTATACAACTGTTTCACAGCGGCGGGTGGGGTGGGGGTATGAGGCAATGACACTCCTACTCTGCTCCATGACCCACTATTATCCTATCACATCACCATAACCACTGTTCCAGATGACGCCAACCACTACCATTACCACCACCATCACCACAATGACTGCTATTACCACATCTCTGCCTCATCATTCATCATCACCTCACTACTACCACCAAGCTGTAGCAATTCATCAAAGGACCTCCTTACACTGGCCATTAATCTTTGTTATTCTTTTGTGTCTATAAAGATTGATGATTCATGGTTTGTTCATAGATGGTTCAGCCAACTTGGTAGCCTACAGTACCAAGTTCAAATCCTGTCTGTGGTACTGAAATTTTGGCTGGATAGATCCAGAAACTTTACTGTCTGCCTCCATTTCTTCATCAATCTGACTCCATCATTTTTCTTATGTTTCTTTTTGTTAGCATGGCTGTGCGGTTTGCTTCTCAACCACATGATTTTGAGTTGTTCCACTGTACTGCAGCTTATGCAAAGATCATCTGCTATAGCGCTGAGCCTACCTAAGCTTTAAGTGCAGATTTGGTTGACAGAAACTGCAGCCCAATGAATAAAACAAATAAAAGATATAGGAAAGATCTCAAATTGTTTTACCAAAACTGACACAACTAAAACCTTGGTAGACAGAAAAGGAGAATGCATAGGGGAGCTGTCATAGAAGAGCAGCTTCCCTCTAAAGTAATTAATTAAGCACCATCTGTTCGTGGCCGTTGCCAGCCTCGTCTGGCCCCCGTGCCGGTGGCACGTAAAAGGCACCATCTGGTCATGGCCATTTGCCAGCCTCATCTGGCACCTGTGCCGGTGGCACGTAAAAAGCACCCACTACACTCACGGAGTGGTTGGCGTTAGGAAGGGCATCCTGCCATATCAGACTGGGCCTGGTGCAGCCTTCTGGCTTCCCAGACCCCAGTTGAACCGTCCAACCCATGCTAGCATGGAAAGCGGACGCTAAACGATGATGATGATGATGATGAACCATGTCATTTTATAGAGGCTACAAAGAAAGATATCGTCATCATTTCTTTTTCTTTATTGATCTGTGTCCTCTTTGCTTTGTATCACGTCAAGAATATGTATCTCTCTGTAACACCAACATTCTTACAAGTTGTATTTTTTTTTCCCATTAATTGACAATTTTTCATCAAAGTCATGTGAAAGAAGACATCACTTATTTGAAAAACAGATGTTACCAACAAGAAACCCTTTTCAAGAAACCCTTTTCAAACTCCACCCATCTAAAACCCGTGGACATATTTACAAAGTCAGAAAACTGCACAGCTCCCATGACTTCAGGAAACATTTTTTCACGCTGAGAGTTGCTGAAGCATGGAACAAACTGCCGACATCAGTTGTTAGTTGTCGGAGTACTGCATCCTTCAAAACTTCCATGCTTTCTGAGATTCGCCAACAATACACCTGATTTTCTCCCCTCCATATACACACAAGCATGTATCTGACTCATGCATTGTTCACTTTCCAGACAAGTTGTGGTGCACCTGAGCGCTGTATACAATAATTTCATTATTATTATAAGAAAGACATCTGGCTGTAAAACAATGCCTTATAACAATATGTTCAATTAAGCCATGCTAGCATGAAAAAACAGATGTAAAACAAACAAATGATGTGTGCATTTGTGTCTGTCGGTACATTTATATATATATGCATACATATATGCATACATATAAATTTAATACACAAAAAATGAATTTATCTAATCTAGTGGTACTCATAATAAAAAGCTCTGTTAATGGATCAGGCTACAAGCCACTTAGTAAACCAAAACAAAAAACAAAAAGTGTAATGTGTAGTCCGATGCAGTTGTAATCCAATAAATCAAATTGGCAATGATAATTTCATTAGGAGTGTATAAAATATATATAGAGAGAAGGAGTATAAGGTGAAAATATTTATTCCGCCAGTTGACATTCATACAACTATAATTGTAAAAGGCATGACTGTGTAATAAGAAGCTTGCTTGCTCAACTGCTTGGTTCTGGGTTCAATCTCATTGTGTGCTACCTTGGGTAAGTGTCTTCTAATATAATCCTGGGTTGACCAAAACCTTGTAAAAACAGTTTTGGTAGAAGGAAGCTGAAAGGTAGAGAGGGGTAAGATGATGTCTATGTCTGCTTGCTACAGCAGAAGCACCTATAACAATTCTTTTCTACTCTAGGCACAAGGCCCGAAATGTTTGTGGAGGGGGCCAGTCGATTAGTTTGACCCCAGTACACAAATGGAACTTAAGTTTTCGATGCCAAAAGGATGAAAGGCAAAGTCAACCTTGGTGGAATTTGAACTCAGAACCTAAAGACAGATGAAATACCACTAAGCATTACACCTTGTGTGCTAATATTTCTGCCAGCTTGCCAACTTAGCACCTATAGCAATTAACAAAGGCATGGTACAGGCTATGAAATTATGTCTGTAAGTGGTAGTTGTAGTTAATGTGTGTGTGTGTGAGTGAGAGAGAGAGAGAGGGAAGGAGAGAAAGAGAGAGAGACACACACATACACACAGAGAAAGTGTGTGTGTGTGTGTGTGTGTGTGTGTGTGTGTGCATGTGTGTGCATGCAGTGTAGCTAAGATGTGAACAGATTTCTAATAGGAGACAAAATGAGCCATACACAAGCACACTCATACTTACAGACACAAACACAAATGTGCAGAAGTACTCAAAAACAAATTCCAGTTCCTCAATCAACTGAATAAACTACTCATTGAGCATGAATGGCTGAGTATTCCACAGACATGTGTGCAAACCTGGCTCTTTGAATTACAGGTACATTAGTCCATTCAAAAGATCTCATTGGGTGGGCACACACGCGAGCATACATGCACACACACACACACACACACACACACACATATGCACATTCATTTATATCTATGTACGACAGGCTTCTTCCAGTTTACATCTGTCAAACCCATTCACAAGGTTTTGGTCAGCCTGGGTCTATGGAAGAGACACTTATCTAAAATACCACATAGTGTGATTGAACCTCCAAACCATGTGATTGGGAAGTAAGCATCTTACCATCCTACCACACCTGTGCCTCCACACAGCCATACATGCACTTAATGCACATATAACATTTATAAAGATACGGTGAATGCATCTTCATAAATGTGCCCATTTACTTATAAACACGGACACACACACACAGAATTAGATATATCTGTCTATATATAGGCGCAGGAGTGGCTGTGTGGTAAGTAGCTTGCTAACCAACCACATGGTTCTGGGTTCAGTCCCACTGTGTGGCACCTTGGGCAAGTGTCTTCTACTATAGCCTTGGGCCGACCAATGCCTTGTAAGTGGATTTGGTAGATGGAAACTGAAAGAAGCCTGTCGTATATTTGTATATATATATGTGTGTGTTTGTGTGTCTGTGTTTGTCCCCCTAGCATTGCTTGACAACCGATGCTGGTGTGTTTATGTCCCCGTTACTTAGTGGTTTGGCAAAAGAGACTGTTAGAATAAGTACTGGGCTTACAAACGAATAAGTCCCGGGGTCGAGTTGCTCAATTACAGGCAGTGCTCCAGCATGGCCGCAGTCAAATGACTGAAACAAGTATAAAAAAAAATATATGCACATACACACATATGTACACTCACACACATGCACATAAACACAGACACACACAAAGATGCACACAGACTTTAAAATATCTATTTAAGTGTGTGCGCTCATAATACACAAACGCATACACTCACACATGAACACATATATGCACAAATATAAAAGAAAGTCAGTTTAAAACCTGTTTTGCAAACAGAAATTTTTTGAATTTAGTAAAGAGAGCTGACATGTGAGGTCAACATGACATGAAAATGGCTGCATGGCTGAATGGTTTATGCAGTAGTCACCACAGTCTGTTATAAATAGCCTTTAAGTAACTGTCATAAAAAGAGAATGACACATTACATAATGTCTTCTTAAATACGTACCCTTTTACCTTTCACTTGTATCAGGCATTGAACTGCAGACATGCTGGGACACCAAAGGGTTTACTTCAACAAATTGACGCCAGTACTTATTTTT
>NC_043014.1:30059973-30109973 GCF_006345805.1 Octopus sinensis | reverse complement strand
TCAACATACACAAAAGGATGCGCGTAAACGCCATACATACATATACAGACGTATGAATATGAATCTAAATTATACACATAAAAGCATGTGTACATATATTCACGCAAACCGTCTCGCACGCAAGCTAAAATTCATCTATGTAGCAATTCTCATATACTGAGCAAGGAGGGGGAACGAAAGAAAGGGAAAGAGAGTAAAAAGGAACGAAGGAGGGGTGGGGAAAAAACTTGTAGCGATATTATTGGCATCTATAGAGGCCAGTATACATACACAAGTTTGAATTGATACATATACATACCGTCGTGTGTATGCGTGCTTAAGCACAAGCATACTTTCACTTACACATACACAGATACGCATGCTTACAAATACATATGCTTTGCTATACACAAACTTATATAAACATTCCAAATTTGACAACATTGCTTTTTTTAAAAAAAAACATTGCTTTTAAAAAATGGGTGCATTAATAAAAATATATACGAAAGACATATAAAATAAAATATAACATCCTATTTTGGGTCATTTATAAATAATCAAGGTAATATAAATAATCAAGGTAATCTTATGCAATACAATAACATGAAAACAAAGTTTGTAGGTTTTTCCTAATATATATGTAAAAACAATAAGACTTTGCTATAGGTCCGTCGTAGCGCTCAAGAGTCAAAATCAAAATCAAAAATCAAAATACAAAATATATACTCTATCCATATGGTATATTTATATTCGACATTTTAAATTTAGCCGCGTGCCTACATAAGTTCATTAACTCACTTCTTTGATTCAAAGAATTATTGTCTTTGAATAATATGTGCATTTTCTCTAATAAGCAAAGCCTGCACTTGAAATTATATTTGTAAGCTCCATGCCTGTATGGTGCCGCCCTGTCCAGAATGCTCCATGTCACGTTGAAGGTGGGGCTTCCTTTTCTTTTAGTTCCCAGACATATTTTGCTAGGCTGGTTTTCTTCCTATTCTCTGGGTATTTAAAAGAATTCTTATGAGAATAAAATCTTGTTTTAAATGAATTTTCTGAAGCCCCTGTGTATGTCTTGTATTCCGATGAGCCTTCCACTTGCACCTTGGCTCTATAAACTACTCCTTTCACTAGACATTTCCCTTCTAACGGACAGGAGCTTTCGTTTTTGAAATTACATTTCTTAATGGGCTCGGCACCATGTCTAATCTCAATTAGCTTCCTATTATGTTGGCTAATGTAAGAGGCGAAATTTCTGCAACAAGAATAGCTAACCTTCAGGGTTCTTCTATTAAATATTCTGTAGAATTTATGACCCTGCTTAAAATGCTTAGAGACTAATCTCAAATTCCTTACCTATATTAGTCTTTACGGCCAAATGAAAGCCGGGTTGAACCACAAAACTTTCCTGGTCCTAGTTCTTCGTGCAGCATTATTATTAGCATTAAGCTGGTGAACTGGATCTTCTCCGAGAATCCCTATTCTTTATGCGCTATCGTAATAAGGTGGCAGCATTATGGAATGCTGCCTCGTCCGAAGAATTGAAGATATTCTTCTACCTACATTGCTGACTAAGTTGCTAAGGATAACTGGTGGATGGTTCGAATCATTGCTAATATACGATAGCTTTTCATTGGGCTTACGAAAGGTCTAAATCTATCCGATCTTACATTAAAATTCGTCTAAAAACTATCTACACTATTCAGGTAGTATCTATCGTAATCCGTAAGCCCATCCTTTGAAAGAAGCTATAAGGTCCTTCCTAAGTCTATCTGATTCAGGCCGTTTTGATTATGCGTGGCTATAAGGCCGTCATCCCTATATAGACCTGCATCTATAAATGGGAATTATGTATGCTCATAGGAGCCTTTATTCTCCATAATCTAAAAATAGAATTCCCATTTATAGATGCAGGTCTATATAGGGATGACGGCCTTATAGCCACGCATAATCTATTGAGATTAGACATGGTGCCGAGCCCATTAAGAAATGTAATTTCAAAAACGGAAGCTCCTGTCCGTTAGAAGGGAAATGTCTAGTGAAAGGAGTAGTTTATAGAGCCAAGGTGCAAGTGGAAGGCTCATCGGAATACAAGACATACACAGGGGCTTCAGAAAATTCATTTAAAACAAGATTTTATTCTCATAAGAATTCTTTTAAATACCCAGAGAATAGGAAGAAAACCAGCCTAGCAAAATATGTCTGAGAACTAAAAGAACAGGAAGCCCCACCTTTCAACGTGACATGGAGCATTCTGGACAGGGCGGCACCATACAGGCATGGAGCTTACAAATATAATTTCAAGTGCAGGCTTTGCTTATTAGAGAAAATGCACATATTATTCAAAGACAATAATTCTTTGAATCAAAGAAGTGAGTTAATGACCTTATGTAGGCACGCGGCTAAATTTAAAATGTCGAATATAAATATACCATATGGATAGAGTATATATTTTGTATTTTGATTTTTGATTTTGATTTTGACTCTTGAGCGCTACGACGGACCTATAGCAAAGTCTTATTGTTTTTACATATATATTAGGAAAAACCTACAAACTTTGTTTTCATGTTATTGTATTGCATAAGATTACCTTGATTATTTATATTACCTTGATTATTTATAAATGACCCAAAATAGGATGTTATATTTTATTTTATATGTCTTTCGTATATATTTTTATTAATGCACCCATTTTTTAAAAGCAATGTTTTTTTAAAAAAAGCAATGTTGTCAAATTTGGAATGTTTATATAAGTTTGTGTATAGCAAAGCATATGTATTTGTAAGCATGCGTATCTGTGTATGTGTAAGTGAAAGTATGTTTGTGCTTAAGCACGCATACACACGACGGTATGTATATGTATCAATTCAAACTTGTGTATGTATACTGGCCTCTATAGATGCCAATAATATCGCTACAAGTTTTTTTCCCCACCCCTCCTTCGTTCCTTTTTACTCTCTTTCCCTTTCTTTCGTTCCCCCTCCTTGCTCAGTATATGAGAATTGCTACATAGATGAATTTTAGCTTGCGTGCGAGACGGTTTGCGTGAATATATGTACACATGCTTTTATGTGTATAATTTAGATTCATATTCATACGTCTGTATATGTATGTATGGCGTTTACGCGCATCCTTTTGTGTATGTTGATATATATATGTGGATTTTAATATAAATATGTATTGCAGTATTTATAACAGGTTTAATTTCTATGCATTAATTTGTACTGTCTTCATTAACGGCAATAGGTTTTTTCCTCGGTTTTTCCTCGGATTTTATAATTTTTATAAGTTTTTTCATATATATATACATATATTTTTGACCTTTTTGTTTATCGCTCGAAGATTGACCGTTTTTTCTAAAGGGCCAATCAAACAAGTCCATTTCTTTTTAAAGGTGTAGCGTTTGTAAGAGTATAGATTGAATTAATATATAAGTTCCATTCTAACAAAAACTGTCTGATGAACGGCAACGAGAAACTCAGAGTAACAGATTTTGTTGAATTTTCTGCTGCTTAAAATAAAGCATATTACTCTACCACTGGTATTTGAGTACTCTTTTTTCCACCTTGTTTCACATTTATGTGTTTTACTCTCCGTCTAATATTATATATATATATATATATATAATATATATATATATATATATATATAAGTATGTACGTGGTTCTGATCATTAAGTATCCGGACTGTTGTCATAGTAACGAAGCTAAAGCACGCAGAGTGAAGCTGCTTGGCACAGATTGACCTTGAACTCTGCTGTGAACGTGCATTAAGCTTTAACATTCTTGTGCACTTCCACTATTTACAGCAGTGCTTGGAAGTAACGTGTGTAGCATGTGTTCATCACATTGACCATGACAGAGAAAGTTGAGCAGAGAATCTGCATCAAATTTTGCCAAAAGCTTGGTGATACCTGCTCAGAGGCCTACACAAAGTTTTCTATAAGTTTTCATCAAGTAGTTTGGGCACAAACTTGGCAGACACGTGTCTCATACCAAAATCTTCAGTGATAATGGACTGAACTAAACTGTAACTAATTTGCACATCCTTTGATAACTCACGAATGGTAATTCAATGATTTCCCCTCACATCTGCATGCACATCTGCAATGTTTTTCTCAGTTCTGCTGGTTATAGGTCTCCCAAAACATTCGTCACTATTGGTATTTTTTCAGCCGTCTTGAAAACGTCTGACCCACTCGTACACTTGTGAGTGGCTCATACACTCCTCTCTATTCACTTTCTGCAACTTTGCGTAGGCCTCCATGTTACTTGTCATGTTTTCCATTTTTTCCTCTCGTTGTTTATGTATTTAGCACATTTGTTTTCGTACTTCATGTTGTTTACACAATTGGTGACGTCCTATACCCATATATATATACATATATATATATATATATATATATATAATATATATTATATAAATACATTATTTATATATATATATAAATAATATTTATATATATATATATAATATATATATATATATATATATATATATATAATACATTATTTGTTTGTACTCCACCTGCCTTCATCTTTTGTTTTTATTTTCGTAAACCTGCCTTCGTCTTTTGTTTATTTTCGTAAGCCTTCCCGTTATATATATATATCTGTAATTTAATGTTATCATTATTCAATAGCCAAGATAAAACTCTGAGTTTCGGATGCCGAAGGGGAAATCCACAACACCATCTCTTTGGTTATCTGGCCATACATACATACACACACACATATATATATATTATTTATATTATTATTTAATTGAATGCCATGCATCCATTTCGAAGTAAGTTTATCTTCACCTTTTTGATGCGACTCTACTCTATACTGTTTTCTCCCTCATCCTTCTCTAATTCCTTTTTTCTACCCTTCACCATTTTCTATCTGTCTCTCTTTCTCTCCTTCCCTCTTTCTCTCTCTCTCTCATTGCCCACACAGGACCATCAGCTATCTTCCTTTTCATCCCGTGACCATCATTCTTTCCCTTGCACGATGCTCTAAGGACTAGACGTTGATGCTTGTATGGCAGGTGCTAGCATAATGAAAACAGCCAAAATGTTTGGCATATCAAGAAGTACCGTCTTGAAAGTAATGACAGCCTTTGAGAAAGAGGGGAAAACCTCTTCATTGAAACAAAACTCAGACTCTTACACAAATTGTTAGAAAGGATCACAAAAGTACAGCTCCCAAAAATTACTGCAGAGCTTAATGACCACCGTGAGAACACATTTTCCACAAAAACTGTTTGCCAGGAGCTGCACAAAGCTGGATTTCACTGGAGGACTGCAATCAGAAAACCACTACTTTCAAAAAAAATATTGCAAAGCATTTAAAGTGGAGTAAAAACCTTCAGAATTGGTCCTTAGAGCAGTGCTAGAATGTTATTTTCTCAGACAAGTCATCCTTTACCTTATTTCTGATCACCGACCAAGAATACGTGTGGAGACAGCTAAAGGAATCATTTCACGGTTTCCCTTCATGGCAAAATTAATAGTCAAAACAATTTAAGCATTTTATCTGATCAAATTCATCCTATGGTTGTGGAACAGTTTCCGGAGGGAAACGCAATTTTTCAGGATAATAATACACCAATTCACACAGCTAAAGTTGTTACTGAATGGCTCGAGGAACATTCTAGTGAAGTTGGACATCTTATCTGGTCACCATAGTCCCCAGATCTCAATATTATTGAACATTTATGTTGAATTTTAGAAAAACAAGTAAGGAGTCGATATCCCCCACCATCATCACTGTTTTAGCGGAAGAATGGACAAAAATTTCTTTGGAAACAATTCAAGCTTTGTACGAGTCCATACCTCATGAAATTTAAGTTGTAATTACTGCCAAAGGCGGTCCTACCCCATATTAAAATTAATTTATTTGTAATTTTAAGGTATTTTCATTATTTTGTCCAACCCCTATAGGTGTGTTTGTGTGTGTGTTTGTGTATGTGTGTGTTTGTGTGTAAGTGTGTGTGTGCATGTGTGTGTGTGTATTTGTGTGTGCATATGTGTTTGTGTGCATGTGTGCTGTGTTTGTCTCTCACCACATAATAACTAGAGTAGGTTTGTTTATGTCCCCTTAGTTCAGCAGAAAATTGACCGACAGAATAAGTACTGTAGTCAATTTGATCAACTAGAAATTCCCTTCAAGGTGGTGCCCCAGCAAGGCCATAATCTAATGACAGAAACAGGTAAAAGAATAGCAGGTGCTTGTACTGGTAAAACTTACTTATTCTTTTAGTGGTTTCAGTCATAGGAATGTAACTATGCTGGAGTACTTACTACATTAAAAATAACAGTAATGCTATCAATTTTAGTGGAGAGAGGGCTAGTCAATTACATCAACTCCAATACTCAATTGGTACTTATTTTATCAACTATGAAAGGATGAAAGATAAAGTCGACCTTGGTGGAATTTGAACTCAAAATGTAAACATGGACAAAATGCTACTTAGCATTTTGTCTAGCATGTAAATGATTCTATCAGAGACAGATATAACAGATATACACATATGCACACAAGCACACACCACACACACACACATACACATACACAGACACACACACACACACACGTACTCACACACATCACTACCATCCCACTTCCAACCTTGTCTGTCAGGGTGAGTGATGTTGAGGAAGGGGAGTGGCCACAATAAGGACCTTATTTGTAACATTTGCAATACAATTACAGCAGTGTTGTTTATTTTTAGTAATTCTTCCTAAATAACCATTTATGATTCACCAAACAGCCTGACCCTCATCTCACACACAAACTTTCTTACTTTACAGAACCAACTAAAAATAAACTAATAGACATCTAAATATGTGTAGAGCCAATAGCACTTGGTCAGGCATGGTCTGACACTGGATCTATGGGTAGTCTGCTGCTGATTCTCAGCTCTAAAGAACTGCCAATGCTAAAAGGAATTACAATTTATTAATCCTCAATACCTCCCCTCCCTACCCTTTTTAACCTAATTTTTTACAATTACTTTTGAGGTGGGTATATGAATTGAAGTACATGTATGTGTTTGTGTGATTGTGAATATACGAGGGGAAGTCAAAAATTATCCCTCATAACATATCTTTATCATTGTCACACTGCCTCCTGTGTATGCATGCTTATAGTTGGTATCCTCTATCTACTCCCCTTATATGACCCAATGTCCATATTTTCTCTTATGCTTACCTTCTTGTACGTTGAAAGAATTTGCTCATGCACTCCATCACTAGCTTCTTTTACCTCCTTCTTAACTATTCCCACCCACCTTTATATATAATGCAAGATAGCCATGTATCTCCACTATAGCAAAACACCTGTGCTTGTCCCGCTAGCATATTTTAGCCTTTCAACACCTGATATAAACCACCTTCCCCTCTTGATTACTTAGTTGTGGGAGCTTTTTCCTTTCCCTTTTCCCCAGTTCTTCTTCTGTCTTACAAGTTACCTGGCAACATCACTAGTGCCAGTGGTATAAAAGGGCCACTGAGTACACTCTGTAAAGTGGTTGGTATTAGCAAGGGCATCCAGCCATAGACACCATGCCAAAGCTGACATTGAACCTTGATGCAGCCGTGTGGCTCACTGGATCCTGTTAAACCGTTCACTTTTCATGTTGGAAATGATGATGACAACGACGACAATGATGATAATGATGTGTGTGTGTTGTGTGCATGCATAAATGTAGGTGCCTAAGCATAGACAGTCTATAGCTAACCCCACAAACAGGCAATCTATACAAACCTCCTCCTATCTTTTTATTTCTTAATTTGTGCTAAATTATTTCATTATTATCTACACAAAAACCATAGCAAGAGAGAGAAAAAATGAAATAGAGAAATAAAGCTTTTTCACAGATAATAAATATACATTTTTAGAATTAGTCTATTAGCCTAGTTAACTCCTTTATACTCTCATATCTGTCTGAGTTGTGGAGGCACATGGCCTTGTGGTTAGAGCAGCGGACTCACGGTCAAGGGATCGTGGGTTCGAATCTCAGACCGGGCAATGTGTGTGTTTATGAGCAAAACACCTAAGCTCCACACAGCTCCAGCAGAAGGTAATGGCGAACTTCTGCTGACTCTTTCGCCACAATTTTCTCTCACTCTCTCCTCTCTGCATCTTGCAGCTTACCTGTGACAGATCAGTGACTGATGGTTGTTTTGTTTATAATATATTGTTGGGTGAAACAGATTCTGGTGGACAGGTGCTCATGACCAAATAGTATGAAACTGAGTCAGTCTCACAATCCACATAGGGTGGTAGGGGTTTGCTCCCCCTGCCAACAATATATATTGTATCAGGTTGAGTATAAAGTAAGCAAAGTTTTGAACCATGAAGAAGAATTTGTACTGGATTTTTGCAGAGTTTTGAACTTTTTAAACATTTTTTTTGTAATTGTCTGATAATATAGACAGATTTGCCCGAGGCTAGAGTAGAAGACACTTGCCCAAGGTGCTACGCAGTAGGACTGAACCAAGAACCATGTGGTTGGTAAGCAAGCTACTTACCACACAGCCACTCCTGTGCCTATATATATATATATATACATATATATATATATGTGTGTGTGTGTGTTACGGTTGGTATTCGTTGTTGGTTGCCATTTGCAAGATATGCAAGATGAATGAAGAACAGTGATCAAAGTTGATGTTGACTCCAATTTTTTATTTATCGTTACTTAATATAATGCTGTACCATGATGGGTAGGCTAGTGTAATAATATAACACAGTTTCTAAAGCATGCAAAGTAAAGGAAGTTAATTTCAGCCTGTATGTGTGTATACATGATCTCATAGTAGTATATAGAGAGAGATAAGGTAATGTTACAGAGAAAAGAAAGTGAGTTAGTGAAAGTAAGAGTGGTGGGACGAAAGAACTGCTTCATTGGTGAGCTACCATAGTTGTCCCTTTGTGCCTTTTCCTTTAGAGATGGCGTTTTGTTCAGCCAGTCAGCCAGACTCTGTTCTCGCTAACTGACTTTGGCTTATGGAGTTCTTGTTTTTATAACTATCCAAAATCAGCTAGAAGGATAGACATATTGTTGGGAACAATAGATTTTGTTGGCGGTCTGTTGTCTCTATTCTAGTTTTTGGTGGCCTAGAAGAGGTTAGAAGGCTCAAGTGGCAAAGATATTATTCTGCTTAGCGAAGGCATTTAGGAAATGTAACTACTGTCATTCACAGAAAAACTATTGTTTTACTGTGAGAAAAGTATTGTTGAACTGCTAAGTGAAATTTGGTAATCAAGGATTGAATCCATGCTTCATGAAGTCACTACACACACACACACACATACATATATATATCTGTACCTGTATGTGTGTGTGTCTTCGCACGTGGGTGGATATAAGGTCACATAAGTGTATATTCACGTATACATATATGTCTGTGCTTTTATTCTGGTTTAAAAATGAAAATATATACGTTTATATATGTATTATTCTCTGGGTGGAGTTTCCACCTTTTACAATAGTTTCTGTCTGCAGCCAACTCAATGTATTAAATACAACAAACATACATTTCATTTAAATGACTCTGAATAAGTTATGCCTCGCAATCACTTGGAGCTGAATGCAATGGTTTTTATAGCAGGGAGTACTGCAAGCTAATGAAATAGATTACATAACTCCCATTCTTTTGCTATTTGTCAATTTATATTATGTTCTGTACTACATAGATCTGTGTTCATTTCCACTGCATAGCACCTTGGGTAAGTGTCTTCTATATAACCTTGGGCCGACCAAAGCCTTGTGAGTGGATTTGGTAGGCGAATGTATGTGTATGTGTGTATATGTGAGCATATCTGTATGTGTACACAGGCATATATACATAGATTTGTTTGTGTGTGGGAGAGTTTGTGTAGACCAATGTAAAAGCTGCAAGGTCTGCTTTAACCCTCTCTTATACCCACCTGTCCAAGACCACTCCTGGTTCAATGATTTATACTTCATGTTTGTTTGGAGTGATGTTAATTACAATGTTCCATCAAAATTTCATATTATGTTCCATACACCAGCTCAACTCTTCTAATCCCATTCCACCAAAGATTGTCTCTACTGCCTCTATGACTCAAATTTCCTATTTCAACTCTTTCGTATCATTCTTTTATCTTTTCCTTGTTTCAGTAATTTGACTGCGGCCATGCTGGGGCACCACTTTGAAGGGAGTTTTTTTTAGTTGAACAAATCAACCCTAGGACTTGTTATTTTTTGAAGTCTAGTACTTATTCTATCAGTTTCTTTTGCTGAACTGCTAAGTTATGGAGACATAAACACACCAGTTGTCAAGTAGTGGTGGGGGACAAACACAAATACAGTCACACGCACACACACACACACACACACACTCATACACATATATTTTCAAGGCAGTGCTCCAGCATGGCAGCAGTCAATTGACTGAAACAAGTAAGAAATATATATATATATATATATATATATATATATATATACACACACATATATACATACATATATATATATATAATATATATATATATATAAAATATTATTAGAGACAAAACCACTATTTTGCAAAACAAACAAGGAAAGACTTAATCAATACATAAAATTTTAATAAATTTGACTATTTATTAAAATTTTATGTATTGATTAAGTCTTTCTTGTTTGTTTTGCAAAATAGTGGTTTTTGTCTCTAATAATATTTTATAATATTTTACTATAAAATTGGATTTAATCCTAAATCTGATTTTTTCCCTGTAAATTTGGATTTATTCCCTAATATTTATTATTTATATATATATATATATATATACACACACATATATACATACATTTATATATATATATACACACATATATACATACATATATATATATATATATATACACACATATATACATACATTTATATATATATATACACATATATACATACATATATAATATAATATATATATATATATATATATACAAACACACATGGGCTTCTTTCAGTTTCTGTCTACCAAATCCACTCACAAGACTTTTGTTGGCCTGAAGCTATAGTAGAAGACACTTGTCTAAAGTGCCATACAGTGAGACTGAACTTGGAACCACAAAGCCACACCTTCTTACCACAAAGCCACACCTGTGCCTAGTCAGATTTTCCTGTCAAATATAATGCTAAGTTATGGAGACATAAACACACCAGTTGCCATTTTTTAAAATTAATCATGCATTCTCTCATAGCTTTGAGATTTTGAAGATGTGATTGTTTATTTTTAGAATGACATTGTAGGGTAAGTGTGCAACACCAGATCTGGCTGGCTTGAGTCTAAAACAAGGAGAAAATTTGGGCTGGGTTCTGAGGAGACCCCCTTCAGTCATGAATGACCATGGGATTGCACCTAGAAAGTTACCCTCCGAGGCACAAGTCCGGGCAAGGTTGTTTGTGGAAGGCCAGCAGTTGCCCATGCATACCAGCCTTCCCTCTCCATGCCACCGATGTTATCCAAGGGAAAGGCAACAGCAGATACAGCTTGGAACCTGTGATGTCGCAACTCATTTCTACAGCTGAGTGAACTGGAGCAACATGAAATAAAGTGTCTTGCTCAAGAACACAACATGCAACTCAGTCCAGGAATCAAACTCACAACCTTTCGATCGTAAGCTTGACACTCTAACCACTGAGCCATGAGCCTTCACTTTGGGCTGGGTATAGCTGGTTAAATATTAAAGGGTTAAAATGATTTGAATTGATACTTTCTGTCAAAATTTCTTATTAATCTATGCTCCAAGCAATGTTATTTTACTAAATACTTCATTATTTTAAAAATTAATTGAAACAGTTTAGTGCATTTCAACAGAAATATCCTTTCTACTATAGACACAAGGCCTAAAACTTCGGGGGGGGGGGGTACTAGTCAATTACATCAACCCCAGTGCTTGACTGGTACTTATTTTATTGACCCTGAAAGGATGGAAGGTCAATTCAACCCAGATGGAATTGCATTTCAACAGAAATATGGTAACAAAAGGGTTAATAAGGTCTAAACCAGTTACAGTAGCTGGAGAGCACAGCTTGGCAGCAGCAGCAGCAGTAGTAGTAGTAGTAGTAGTAGTAAAAGGGATCAGTTCACCCTGTCATTTGATAATTAAACAACATGTTATTAGTTGACAGACGAAATTGGGTGACAAAAAGAAGCATTCAGATCTCTCTCTTGATAATTTCATTACTTTGTCTGGTTTTGATTACTTCCTCCCTCCCTCCCTCCCTCCTCTTCTCTCTCTCCCTCCCTCTCTCACCCACATGTATATTCCCTCTGTCTCTGTTGCACTCTCTTCTACCCTTGTCAATCATCATCCAAGTCCTGTTAACTGTATTGGAGTGGCACATCCCCATCATCATTATCATCATCATCATTTTCACCACCACTGACATTATTACATGTACAACAGCTACAATCATTTCCAAATAGCTAATTAAACTCACTGTGAGGTGGCAGTAATTAATTTACTTCCTTTTAGAGTGGTGGAATGGTATAATAGTTAGAAATGGTTGATTGTTTGTTATCACACTATCATCACCACATCATTACTACCACCACTACCATCATTAAGAACAGCACCACTACTACCACCACAATAAACACTACCACTGATGTCATCAACACCACCACAGTGAGGGGACATCTATGAGTTTGCATGCGACCTACTAGAAATAGTAACCATGTATCACTGAAGCCACATCTTTTACGGGAAGGGAAAGGACACTCTGGATAATGTAGTGGTTCATATACCCTGTAAAAGATGGAATGGGCATGGTTAGTCGGGATGCTTTTGATCATAGATCAATCCATGCTGACCTGAGGTGAAACAACAACAGCAAAAACAACTTCTCCACCACAACCGCCAACAACAGCAGCAACAGCAGCCGTTCAAGGATTTGGACATGGAGATCTCCATTTCCAGCAACTTTGAGGGCCACCTCCCAGTTGGTATCGGGCGTCAACAAAGGGCCCTCAACTACAAGACAACTAAATTTTTTTTTTTCCAAGGTCTGGGGTCTCCTGCCCCGAAGCCCTAGACCATCACCTAATCACCCTTACCCATCTTGTTGCTTAACAACAACAGCAGCAGCAGCAACAACAACAACGATGACGACGACAACAACAAGACTATCATTACAACTACCATTATCATCACCCCCAACCACCGTCCCAAGCCAATGAGGGAGGGGGCTGTACATGACCACAGGATACAAAAGAAATAGCAGCCCAATTTCACTCAAATCACATCCAACCATCTTAACATAGTTCTTCCCTGATTTCCTATCATGCTATTTGTTATGACTTATAAATACAGTAAATATACTTGTACAGCTTGTATCATGACTTTTTCAACAATTTCTAATAAATAAGCCAGTACTGTATTGTAATTTTTGTTACACAGATCATTTGATGTCCATTGATGTTCAAATGACTAAATTGTATTTAGAGGGCTGCAGGTCAATGCTACTAAATTCAGCCTTCATGCAAGTCTGGGTACAGTTAGTTGACTGTGGTAATGTTTTCATTGTAGTTGTTGTGAGTGCATTGTGCATACAGAGTACATGTATTGCGTATGTATGAGATTATGTATACACTGGATTATTATCTCAAGCTTGAACTGTTTGTTACAATGTCATGGCTTTTTACAATAATTTACTGTAAACGTTAAATTATTCAGGGCCATAAAATTGCGAAATTTGTGCATGCTTTGTCTTTTTACTGATCTTTGCACCACACCCATCCTACCATTTTGTGGGGATAGCAAACTTTTTTTTATTTGCTTTAATTAAAAAACTAATAAAAAGTAAAGTGGTTTGATCGAACTTATTAATCACTTAATGACATTTTACTTTTCTTCTTTCTCCTCCTTTTCCACGTTATCTCAAGTATTATTTTTCTGCCCTTTATACATTGTGCAGAATGTCAGGACCACCAGCTAAGGAATGATGTCATTCAACGGAAGAGGTTATAAGAGAATTTCAAAAATACTGGACTGAAAAGTTTGGTATGAGTAAGAAAGACAATAAAGCATTATGTATTTTGTGTTCTGAAACTGTTGTTTCTAAAAGTTCTTCTGTAAATAGGCATTTTGAAAGTGTTCATAAGAACTTAAGCAATAAAACTAAAGAGGAACAAAACAAAAAAACAAGCTGATACTTTTATAAGCGATGGGGAGTATATTAGTATATAGTAGTCTGAAGGAACAAGGTCGGAAGAATAAGGTGGATGAAGAATTTTTTTCCAACCAAGCTCTTCGATCTTCTGTGATGTGATCTTTGCAGTGTGGGGTCGCGCATTGTCCTGATGAAACATCACTCCTTTTTGATTCACTAAAGAGGGTCTTTTTTCTTCAAAGCTTGGTTCAAACGCTCTAATTGCTGACAGTAGACTTGAGCATTGATTGTTGCATTATGTGGTAACAATTCTGCAATTCCATCAGATAGAGAGAAGAACCTTTTTCCTATGAAGTTCCCTTCTCGGTTATGGTTGAGCTTTTTCCCTTTTACCAAGTCACTGTTTACAACACTTAACATTTCGATAGAAGGTCCATTTTTCGTCACCAGTCACAAGTCTATCCAAAAAGGGTGAAATGAGTTCATGAGAATGGAGAAAAGAGCAGATGTCAACTTGGGATTTGTGGTTGTTTTCGGACAATTCATGAGGGACCAATTTTCCAAGTTTAGGAACCTTTCCAAGTTGTTGAAGATGACTATGAACAGTTGTATGGTTTGATCTAAGCTTTATTGCCATTTCTTCAACTGATAATGCAGGATTTTCTTCGAGTAATGCCTCAAGAAGCTTATCATCAAACTCAACTGGACGTCCTGTTCGATCTTCATCTTCAAGGCTGAAATCTCCACTTCTGAATTTTGCAACCCATCTTCTGATAGTTCTTTCATTCAAGCATTCTTTCCCATAAATTGAGTATATGTTTCAAGTCGCTTTGGCTGCAGAGTTTCTTTTTTTGTACTCATAAAGCATTATGTGCCTCAAATGCTCTTTGGATACTTCCATGTTAGAAAGGGTTTTAATCAAATAAATTTTAATTCTATTATTCTGTAAAATAATATTTAATTAGTTTAAATGTACACAAATGCATAAAAATAATTTTAAATTCTATTAAACATTCTAAAATACTATTAAATTTCATTCAATTTTAAAAAAGGTAAAATTGGACAGAACTTATGGGATGACCTGATAGAAGAGGATTAAAATCAATGATGCCACATGTTTGAAGGCTGTGTCTTTGCTTTTGCTTCTGAGAAATCCTGAAGGCTGTCGAGGAAATATAGCAGGTAACAGCAGTCCACAGCCTCAACCAGAGAGAATGATACCAGCAACAAGTTAAGTAAAATAACTCAATCAGGAATTAAAGTTGCATGGCAAATATGACAACCACCATCACAACCACTATCACAAAACCACCACCACTGCCATTGCCACCACCACCACCAATGCTGCTGCCGCCGCTGCCACCACAATTGTCATCATGATCATCATCATCACCATCATCATCATCATCATCGTTGTTGTCGTCATCATTGCTGTTGTCATCATCATCATCATCATCATCATCCTCATTGTCTTCATCACCAGTACCATTTCTACCATCATTCTCAATATGTTCCTTTCCAGGTATTAAAACATTATTTTATCTTGCAGGTAAGCAGATAAGAACAACAAAATCATATATATAAGCACAAAGCCACACAGGTGAGGTGACTAGTCTATAATATCAGCTTCAGTACTACTGTATTTTATCAACTCTATAAAAGACAAAGGAGACATTTGATCCTAGTGTTCTTTGAACTCAGAATAAAATCCCTGATAAATATGACAGGGCATTTATTCTAATAGTTTACTAGTTCTGCCACTCCACTTACCTTAATGGTAATAATGGTTTCAAATTTTGGCACAAGGCTAGCAATTTTGGAGTAAGGCCTTATTTGATTACATAGACCCCAGTGTTCAACTGGTTTTATTGACCCCAAAAAGGATGAAAGGCAAAGTCAGCCTCACCAGAATTTGAACTCAGAAGATGGACAAAATGTCGCTCAGTATTTTACCTGGTGTGGTAAGGATTCTGAGATCTTGCTGCCTTCCTTAATGGTAATAATTCTATGAATTAAAATAAATTTCACATTAGTAAACTAATTTATCTAATTATACTGGTCAACAAGTATTTTTCATCAAGCATATGTCAATGTGTACTTAGTGTAGTTTTTAATGCTGATTTCAAATATACACTTAGTTTTTTGGCATCATATACAGTTTTCAAGAAAGTTTTTTGGTTTTAGCTCATGCATTATATAGAAATTCCAATTAATGACGTGTATACATGTATTTCATTTACATCATGGAAACATACCTTTAAAATAAACTATTGGGTTGGTGCATAATTATTGTGGCATTTTTCAACAAATTTTATTCAACAAAAACAAATAGGCGCAGGAGTGGCTGTGTGGTAAGTAGCTTGCTAACCAACCACATGGTTCCGGGTTCAGTCCCACTGTATGGCATCTTGGGCAAGTGTCTTCTGCTATAGCCCCGGGCCGACCAATGCCTTGTGAGTGGATTTGGTAGACGGAAACTGAAAGAAGCCTGTTGTATATATATATGTGTGTGTGTGTGTGTGTGTGTGTGTGTGTTGTATGTCTGTGTTTGTCCCCCTAGCATTGCTTGACAACCGATGCTGGTGTGTTTACGTCCCCGTCACTTAGCGGTTCGGCAAAAGAGACCAATAGAATAAGTACTGGGCTTACAAAGAATAAGTCCCGGGGTCGATTTGCTCGACTAAAGGCGGTGCTCCAGCATGGCCGCAGTCAAATGACTGAAACAAGTAAAAGAGTAAAAGAGAGAGAGAGTAACAAAAACATCTTTAAATGACTGTCTGACTGACTGCCAAGCAAATGGGAAGCAGTAAGTAATATGTAAATATTTGCTTGTATCTACTGAAAAACTGATATGTGCTGCATAGAAATGGCATAAAATTTTGAAATCAGCTAAAAAAATTAGTCTAACAAAATTGGTTTGCATTCATAATGACAATAATACATTTAATTTTGTTGACCAGTGTTATAACTCTTCATTTTACTTAATTTAAGCAAATTACTTTGATAGAGTTAGCTAGTCACTTAGCAGTTGGTTTAGTTATAAATTTTTTGTACTCTTTACTCTTTCTTTTACTCTTTTACATGTTTCAGTCATTTGACTGCAGCCATGCTGGAGCACCGCCTTTAGTCGAGCAAATCGACCCTGGAACTTATTCTTTGTAAGCCCAGTACTTATTCTATCGGTCTCTTTTGCCGAACCGCTAAGTGACGGGGACGTAAACACACCAGCATCGGTTGTCAAGCAATGCTAGGGGTACAAACACAGACACACAAACACATACACATACATACATATACATATATATGACAGGCTTCTTTCAGTTTCCATCTACCAAATCCACTCACAGGGCTATAGCAGAAGACACTTGCCCAAGATGCCACACAGTGGGACTGAACCCGGAACCATGTGGTTGGTTATCAAGCTACTTACCACACAGCCACTCCTGCGCCTCCACACAGCCACTCCTGTGTAGTTTAGTTATCTATTTTAATATTTTGATAGTTATCTGTAGAGTATAATATATTTGAATCCATTCATCCATCCACCTTCCCCCACTATTTCTGAGAGGGTTGTGGAGGTGGAGTCCTCAGGTAACTCCTCAATAGGGTCCTATCAAAAGCAACCATCAGTCTTTCCAGCCAGATTCTCAAGCATGACCAACTAAGACAATGGATAGTCTCCAACCATCTTGTTCCTAGCCACCTACTAGTTGGCTCAGTTTGAAGAGCCCATCTTGTTATTCTTTCCCACAACATTTTGATCACAAATCCATAGTACCAAAGCTGTGTCCGCCAAATGCAGACAAGTAGCAACTCAGTGTGAAGAGATCCCTGATTCTCTGATCCACATGCTCTGTCAAGTAACATTGCTAATTTTGAAAGCACTTTATTGTTTAGTTTGTAATGATGTTGTTATTAATATCTGAAAAAAGAGCTAATTTGGTGCCCAACCTAATCTGCTGCTCAATTTAACACCACAATCCTGACCCTCACTTATTTTTAGTAGAGTCAACTCTGTGACAAATTTGTATAATGATCCTCAGACCTGAGACTTTCTCTCAAATCTGATGATTTTTATTACTCCTTCCTACTGCATCAACTCGTGAGTCATGGTTTTTTCCAACCTTATCTCTTTTGGCAGTTCTGCAAAGGTCACAGGCAATTCCTTTCCTCCTCTAATTAAGCAACAGCATCACCACCACCACCACCATCATTATTGTCATCTTCATCATCATCATCACCACCACCACCACCATCATCATTGTCATCTTCACCACCACCGCCACACCACCATAACAATGATGATGACAGCAACAACGACTAAAAACAACAACCACCACCATTGCTGCCAGTACTGAAGCCACCGCCACTACCACTACCACCACCACCACCACCATCACCCCCATCGTCATCATCATTATTTAACATCTATTTTCCATGCTGGCATTGTTTTTCATGCTTGCATGTCTTAGATGGTTTGACACGATCTGATGAGCCATAGGGCTACATCATACTCAATGATAAATTTGGCATGATTTCTATAGCTGGATGCCCTTCCTAACTCAAATCTCTTTACAGAGTGTGCTGAGTTCTTTTTTTCATGTCACTGGCACTTGTGGGGTTGCCATGTAACTTACAAGACAAGAAGGCTGGGAAGTCTGATGGTTACTTTTGATAGGCCCCTATGAGGAGGTTTCTGGGTACTCTACCTCCACAAGCCACTCAGGAATAGTGGCTGAAAGTAAATGGATGAATGGATTCAAGTATATCATACTCTACAGGAAATATTATAGCTAACTAAAATACAATAAAGTTATGACTAAGACGTCTGTTAAGTGACAAGCTGACTCTCAAAGTAATTTGTTTAAACTAAATAGAATGAAGAGTTATAATTGGAAAATTATCATCTATCTTTTATCTGTTTCAGTCATTAGATTTCAGCCATGCTGGGAAAGGGAAAAGCCCTCACAATTAAGTATTGTTGTTGTTGGTGGTGGTGGTGGTGGTGTTATTTGATAGGGTATCGAGTGACAAGTAGAGGTGTTTTACTACAGAGAAAATGTATGGCTACTCTATGTTTATATAAGGGTGGGATAAAGGTAAAATGGCAGAGATAGGGTGTTGGAACAAAGCCCTCAAGAACAGATGATGCAAACAGTGTAATGGGAATTTAGAAAGTGGTTATGAGAGTGTGAGGAGAGAGTACCATGATAGTTAGAGATTGAGGTAGAGGTAAATGTAGTGAGTGATAAACAGGAGGTGAGCAGCAGGGTAAGATGAGAGATAGGAGATGATAATTCAGGGGTACATGATGAGCAATACATAGGAGCAATGAAGAGTGAGAGTGAGAGATACATAAATGGTAGCTATAGTGAGTGGGTGCTGAGAATGATAACCAGTATGCAAAGAATGGGGACCTGGAGACACATGAAAGCAATGGTAATGAGAATGAGCGGTGGAAGTGGGTGAAAGGAAGGAAGATAGTAACTGGTAACACAAGGAGTTAGGGGATGTAATATGTGTTAAGGAGGGATGGTTACCGGGATGGGGGGAAGAGTAGGTAAGGTGACGAGATGACTAGGCAGTATGGTAAGGGTATAAGGGCAGTACCCAGCATGTGGGGAAGAGATTGTTAGGGAAATAAGATGTAAGGAATGCTTGATGGGTCATTATGGATGTAGGGACAGCATCCATTTGGCTTTAGAGACTAGATCTACTCCAACTGATATAGTTAAAAATTTCTAGAAAGTAATCTTAAACAAATTAGTCTCCAGAGTTTAAATGAACTAAAACTATACTGGTGTTGGCTTCCACTGCCGATGAGAGGTGTTCCATGTATATTGTCATTTTCTATTGTTTCGGTGTCTCACTTAAATTTTTATTAATTTATTGCTATGATCTTCCTTGCTTGTTTAAACATTTGAAACATCCAGAGGTAGCTTTTTTCTCTTATACTAATTATTTGAGCAATATCATGTGATCAGATGTTTTCATTCATAATCTCTATATATATAAAAGGCAGTTTGTCTGTCTGTGTGTCTGTCAGGTTGTACCCTCACCCTGACCATGGCTTTCAACCGATTCTGATGAAACTTGACACACACATATCCCAATGTCATAATTCAAAACTGACGCAGCGAAAACTTTGAAAAGTTCCCCCAGTTCTGAAAAAGATCGATAAATTCGACATGGGGTCGAGAATCTAAGCTTATCATATGCAACACATTTTCCGTTGTAGTTTTCGCAACTTGCAATCGATTTTCACCAAACTCATGGCGAAGCTTAATGTTACCCTAAGGAACTTAATTCTGACGTTAGTTTTCCATGCAATACCTTACCATCAGAAAAAAATCGATAAAATCATGCCATTTTGGGAAATCGCGTTCAAATTCAAGATGACATATTTTCAACAATATCTTTAACAAATTGGCAGGGATTTTTTAAAAATTCACAGCGAGCATCATGTCTGCTCCAAGGAGCTACATGGCCCTTTTGATTCCAATAGGATACGTTATTACTGGAAAAAATCGGTTAATTACATCATATGTGGCGCACATAGCAAACCAATTTTTCTGCGATATTTTAAGAACTGGGTGGGGTGTGCTAAACGAAACCAGAAAATGCATTTTGACTGTCATAGATTTTCTTCATGCCTGCAAGGGAACAGTGCCTTGAATGCTTTAATGCCTTTTAGGCTTCATTTTACAAAATAACGGTTCAATGAGTACAAAAAAGGGTAAAAAGGTAAAGGGCATTGCTTATCGACAAAGTTTCGTACAAACCCGGGCAACGCCGGGCTATGCTGCTAGTATTATATATGCCAGGCCCAAACATATTTATCTTTAGTATAGAGAAAACTTGTTTTATGATTAGTACATATTGTTTTTGTCATGAACACTGGTTTGATTTATCATTAGAACTTGGTGTTTTACTAGTCTATTTCATACTTACTATATGACTTTTCAAAAAATAATGATATATTCATGGAAGAATAACAAAGTCACTTTTCTCCTACCATCGCACCAGTTCTACAATGACCACCAGCATCACTGCTACTAGTGCTACCACCACTACCTCTGCCAACACCACTGCCATGACCACCTAAACCACCATCATTGCCACTGCCAAAGTCCCCACCACCACCATCACCATCACCACTGCACAACCACTACTGTCAGCAATACTGCACAAACTAACAAACTGAAAATTAGATTATTACTAGTTAGTTAATTTTTGGCTCAAAAAGCAAAAAGCAAGGCCATGTAGGGGGACATGGAGTTATGTACAGGGTGGTGTTCATGTAAAGAGTCCAGGCCACTTGTGGTCAAGGGAGACTATGAACCGAGTAGTCGTCGGCATCTTCACCATCTCATCCAGCAGCTTATTCCACGGATCCGCAACCCGTATGGAGAAAGCCCCTCTCCTTTTCGGAGTGACCCCGCAGCTGACGCTCTGGAGGCACCCAAGAGTCTGTAGAGTTTACAATTTTTTTATCCCATGAACAGCAGTAGTAGTAGTGATGGCATGCTTACAGCAGGATTTGTGGTGGTGGTGGTGGGAGTGGGAGTGGCAGCAGTGGAATTGTTGCTGGAGGTGGCAGCAGTGGCATTGCTGCTGGAGGTGGCAGCAGTGGTGGTTGTGACGGTGGTGGTGGTGGTGGTGGTGGTGGCTGTGATGATAATGGTAATGGTGGTGGTAGGAAACTGGGTGAAGGGTAGGTGTGGTGAGAAGCTGATCACCATTTATCTTTTGTCCTGTTTACCAAGAGGGAGAAAGAGAGATTGAGACAGATAGATAGATAATTAAATAGATAGATAGATAGATAGATAGATAGATAGATAGATAGATAGATAGATAGATAGATGGATAGATAGATAGATAGAGAGAGATAGATAGAGAGAGAGAGAGATCAGATATAGAGAGAGTGAGAAAGAATGAGAAAGAGAGAGGGCAAAAAAGACAGCAAAAAACACGAGTAGACCAATTAGCTAAAACATGTTAATTTGTTTGTACTAGTAATTAGTATTTGTTTGTACTAGTAACAGTGCAGCAGAATTCATTCCCTCATCTTGAGATAACATGCTGAAAAACATCACATCAGTCAGGAATTTATAAACAATGGAAAATACCATTGACACAAAAAGAAAAACAAAGAATCCCATCTCCACCACCAGAAAACTACCCCTCTCCCTGCGATTGTTATGTTAAAGTATCCCGGTTGCTATGACAATGATACCCAGCCAACTAGGATATGGTTCTGGACCTTGGTCAAAGAAACTGGTTGCTACAATATGGCTACAATGATGAACTGATGTCATTTGCTGATTTTGTGGTACAACAAATACGACAAAAGCTCAATGTAATTTCATTCAAGAAGAGAATGTCTTTCCTATTTAACTAACATAAATCAATACTCACATACACACACACACACACTTAAACACACATACAAACACAGTTGTACATCATAATTGCCATCATCATTGTTTAACATCCTCTTTCTATGAGTGAATGCTTTTCCAAACACCAACCACTTTACAGCGTGTACTGGATGCCTTTTTTCATGTCACCAGCATCACTGAGGTCACCAAGTAACTCACACAACAAGACACCTCAAATGAGTTTGGGTGTAGTTATTGAGAGAAGCAGCCTTATGCCAGATGACGAGAGGTAAAATTACAATAGAGAGATGGGGAACAGATGTCCTGCTGTGGAGGAAATACATAGTTACCTATCTGGAAAAAGCAAGATGGTGAGGATGAGATGTCAGGACATACCATCAAGTTACTGAAAGGTGGATATAAGAGAAGTGTAACTTAGAATCAGACAGAGTAAGAGGAGATAAGGAAGAAGTGGGGATTTGGGGCTGGGCCCTAAGTGGCCACAAGCAATGGTGAAAGTATGTGAACACATTCATACTCCACCTGTACTTTATATATATATTTCTTTACTACCCACAAGGGGCTAAACACAGAGGAGACAAACAAGGACAGACAAAGGGATTTAGTCGATTACATCAACCCCAGTGTGTAAATGGTACTTAATTCATCGACCCCGAAAGGATGAAAGGCAAAGTCGACCTCGGCGGAATTTGAACTCAGAACGTAACGACAGACGAAATACGGCTATGCATTTCGCCCGGCGTGCTTCAGTCCATGTACTTTATATATATGTAAGCATGTACATGCTCCCCCATACATGTAATATATAAAGTGCACGTATATACCTATATAACCATCTACATATACGTACACACACATACATGTATATATTAAAACAAAATGTTAAATTTAGATCATAGAGTTACCAAAGGTTTCACATCCACGGAAGCCACAACTTTGTGGACAGCTTGTCAGACTATACAGAGACAAAAAAAAAATAATAAACTTTCTACCACATGAACATGAGGAAATGTTCAGATATTGAAATTTAACAGCTGATGTATAAAAACGTTAATGACTTCCTTTTGGCAAAAAATACACTGTCCTTCTTTGTAGTATGTCTTTTTCATATTCTTTTCAAAGGGTTGACCTATATCAAGCCATTGATGATTAGCAATCCCAGTAAAAACTGCTGTCAGTACTCTTACTATTAAGGTTACTAGCCAATCTACCCATCTATGATGGAGGCATAATATGAAGGAGGGAAGTCATAACAGCAATATTTATTGAGAAATGTGTAAATAGACTTGATAGATTACTGGGTGATGTCTTAGAGAAATTACATTACAATTGGGGGGGATACACCATTCTATTGCAGCTATATGACATGCTTGTGTGACATTTGATGATGATTCACTCCCGAACTGAAATAGGATCCCAGCCTCTGTATCATGAATGGTTATATGGACCAATCCTAACGAAAGCCAGAGCTTCCTGTGACCACTATATAAAAAGTATTAAGAGAAAAATGTTAGGATCTTTTCGGTTTGAACGGCAGTTTGTAACATAATTTCTAGGTAACTAAAGAATTTTAAACTTCATATACTGGTAGAATGTGTTTATAAAAAATCATTTTCTCTTGGCTTTCTTGAGAAAATTCTATAGTTTGTAACATATTTTATCTTTAATTTCGAGCATTTCGGCAATTTTAACCAATCACTGGCATCCATTTAGGTAAATAACATTCTGTGCATAATGAATATGTCCCTCCTTTAAGAAACAGATTGGGTTTATTTACATTTGTGAAGAAAAAAGATACCCTTCCCCCACCCCTAACCCTTATCCTAACCCTAAGTAACCCTAACACTCAATAATAATAATAATAATAATAATAATAATAATAATTGGTATAAAAGATGGGCTACAGCAAATATTCTGCTCAATACCACAGATTTGCTTGTCAGTTGTTTGACCTTAACCAGTTGAGCATGTCCCTTAGTGGCTGACGATATGTGCATCTCTGATCACGAGCAGAAGTAGTGGGGGAGCATCATAGCAATGTGTTGAGAGGGATTCTTTGGGGTTTGAATAGTTCACCTCTGGAAACATGGGTGGTTCTTTCAACATCCTTAAACAACTCTTATTCAGGGACCGTTTGAGCGGGATGGGATACTCAACCTGAAGAAAATTCTAACTGGGCCCCACTTGCAAGGTCATGTGCTGTTTATCTTGATATGAGATCACCATGTCGCGCACATATGGTTGTGATGCATGTGCCTGGTGTACCTTTATCAGACGGGTAGTCATGATGGGTATATTGGGCTTCGTATATTTTACCCCAGTGTCACTTTGATGGCATGAACTGCTCTCTCACTCAATAATAATAATATTAATAATAATAATAATAATAATAATAATAATAACAATAATAATAATACTTTCTATGTAATCTCAAGTTTTAAAACAAACATAATTTTCTTATGATTTACTAAGTACAAAACCAAATATATGGCACCCTAGGCATAACACCGACATGAACTTCCAACTTGTTGTCTCCTGAAGTCTCTGGGTGAGACTTGAAGCCAACTTGTACAAATGTAAAGCAAAAGTCAAACATAGAATAATAATAATACAGCTCTCTCTAGTTTAACTTGACATCATGACACACTTTTACCTACAGCACCTTTGTTTGAATAATCCTACTTCTTCTCATAGTTTACAGGCAGGAATGGTTCCCCACAGAGGGCCTGTGTCAATTACAACTAGAGCACAGACCATGTGACAATTTTTTTTTCTGCTTTCAAATAAACCCACTTCTAACACCATGCTTCCACCTGGGTCACTTGCAGACTGAAAGCAGTGATTAGTGTCCATCCATGAGTCTTGGAGATCCTGTAGAGAAGCTCTGATCCTCATTTTACCTTAACAGTTTTTTTAAAGTAATAAATATCCTGGCTTCACAAAATTACATTTCAGATTTTGCTGGGTTTAATTTTGCTGTATATCAGCCAGGCATCATGAAAATTAATGACAGAAGTTCATTGTGATTCATTCAACTGCCCTTGGTTTCAAATTTTGCCACAAGGTCAGCAAAAAATATTGTCACCTGGTCTGTGCTCTGGTTGTTATTGACACGGGCTGTCCTGGGGAACCACTTTGGCCTGTACCCTCTGAAAAGCAGTAGGATTACATTGATAAGGTGAGTACATTGATCCCAGTCTTCAACTGATACTCATTTTATTGACCCTGAAAGGATGAAAGGTAAAGCCACCCATGGCAGAATTTGAACTCAGAATGTAAAGACAGATGAAATGTCACTAAGCATTTTGTCTAGCCTACTAACAATTCTGCCAACTCACAGTCTTCCTTGCAAAGAAATATGAATACATTTCAAGGCCTTTGTAACGAAAATCATTATTGCGGCAATATAACTACTTTTAAAAACCAGTCTAACCGTAGGACAACTAGTAAGTTTACCTATTGACATTATTCAAAGACGCCCACGCCCACCCTCGTCTACAGTCTCAGCATATATTTCCACATTCCAGTTCACCTGTCAGTTGTTGTTGTTGTCGTCAACGTTGTTGTCTTTGTTGTTCATAATCACTAATACATGACATAGGAATTTTAGTAGTCATTTACTGTGGATTACTTTCACAAGAAATTCAATTTCCACCCACATACATTATGTTTGTGTGTATGTATGAATGTAATAATGCATAAGTTTATGTATCTATATCTATATTTATCTGTTTATGTATATATATGTAAACTTACACAGTCAAACATGGAAACACACACATGCACACATACACGCACACATGCACACACACACACATATACACGCACATACTTATATGTACAGATGTATAGATAAATATAGATATACAGGTATATACTATATATGTGCAGATCTGTGTACATATACACACATACACAAACACCCTCCCACAGATACATATACATATATATATATGCATGTGTGTGTGTGTGTGTGTGTGTGTGTGTGTGTGTGCAATGTGTGTGAGAAAAAAATTCAATTGCATATCAATTTTCTTTTTTGCCCAGTGCAACATACAATTCAAAATAGTTTGAATTAATTTTACTTGAACATTAGAAGGAAAGTTACATTACGAGGGAAAAAAAATACAAGTGAGAAAAAATAATTAAGGAGCAATCACACAAAGAATGGGAGTACGTTAAAGTGATCCTATCTCAATTCAAGTAGATTATAAAGATTATTTTCTATCTCACCTTCAGAATCTCTCTCTCTTTCTCTCTCTCTCTCTCTCTCTCTCTCTCTCTCTCTCTCTCTCTCTCTTCTTAAGACTTGAGAGACAGACAGATTAAATAGCATAGGTATTGACCCATGGCCTAGAGAAACTGACCACCGTGATTATTAGCATGATTATTTACCATGGTGGAATTCACCGTGGTGGATTACCCATAGATTGTTACCCATAAGGTTACTCATAGATTGTTACCAATTTTGCCAAACTGCTAATTTCAAAAGATTTAAACAAATGAACACCAGTTGTCAAACTGTGGTGGGGGACAAACAACAAACACAAATGCACAACACATATAGATGTATGAAGCACTGAAGGCTGATCTCAGGACACTGAGACTTACGAAGATGACAAAGGACCAAGATATCTTGTGCCTTACAAAACTCAAGAAAACCCACTCACCTCAGCAGAATTGTTAATGTCCCCCCCCCCACCCCCACCCCAGCTGAAGAGTTTTTTGCTTTGCAAAAGCCCTCATACCAGTCCATGTCAAAAGCACGTGTGCCACTCCACTTAAAAAACACCCATTCCTGTCCACCTGAAAAACACTCATACTGGTACCAGGTAAGAAGCACCCAGGACACACTGTAAAGTGGTTGGCATTAAGAAGGGCATCCAGCCATAGAAACCAAGTCAAATTTGACTGGAACCTGTTACAGCTCTCAACCTCTGGTCAAACTGCCCAACCCATGCCAGCTTGGAAAACTGATGTTAAATGATGGTGATGATAATAATGATGATGCGTGTTTGTGCGAGGACACACACACACACACACATGCACATTTATATATATCTAACATTGATAACAATGAGCAGAGTGGAGATTTTATTCCCATCCCAAAACTTCTTTATTTAAAAGTTTTCTACTGCAAATGCAGCTGATCAGTGGCAGCTCGTAGATAAAATTAGTGGGGTAGCTGGTTTGGAAAATCTTTGTTGTTTTAATACTGTGTAAAAGGAAACAAACATAAAAAAAAAATTTATACAAAAACTTGATCGGTTTGCGTTTTAGCTACTGCCGAGTAGTGTGTTTAATTTGTTCACTGAACACTGTTGTGAATTCCCCCTTGTTTTTCAAAAATCCCCCCTAAATCACAAAATAAGGGGGAAAATTTGCCCTATTTTTCAAGTCCTGGTTGCAACACTGTAGCTGGAAGCAGGATAATAATTTAATGCTACATTTTATCACATTCAAGGATATAAACGCATTTTTAAGCACAACACACATGGAGTCAAAAAGAAACACTACCTTTCACCAGCGCACCAGAGTCGGCACTACATGAATGACGGTGTTCTCTCTTCCTAGAGTGCAGCTTCCTATCTTGGACATGTGAGCAAGTGCACAACAGCCAAACACCACGTCAATGGAACTGTGAAGTGCACAGTTCTATACAAGGGTTTTGGAATTTTTTTCATAAACTAGGGTATGGCTACTGACATTAAGCTTAAAGATTATATAATGTACAAGTATAAAGGAAGACTCATTACATTGAATGTTATCAATAATATTGAGTGGAAATAGGGGGTGCTGTAGTTCCGCAGTGCCTATACAAGAGCTGCCACTGCAGCTGATCTTCGTATGTTTTGATTGCAGCAACTGCACATTGCTTTGTATGCAATTATGCATTGTAGTCGTTGCAGTTTCATCAAAGATGGACCCTTGATGAAAATGCAATGACTAGAATGCAAAGCTGCATACAAAGCAACTGCAGTTGAAACATATGTAGGTCAGATATATTTGCTGTAGAAAATTTTTAAATAAATAAGTTTGGGGATGTGAATAAAATCTCCACTCTCCTCTTTGTTATCAATGTTATTAAATAATCTACAGACTATTTGCAGTTCTGAATAGGAACACAGAATTACCCAACAAGTGAAGTTACCAGTACCAGTATCTCTTTTCTGAGTTTGAGTACTATATAATAAACTGTTGTGGATAGCTGGCATCTAAACTAATTTGAGAGATAATAACTTATCCCTTTTTCACACACACACACTCTCTCTCCCACTCTCTCTCTCTCTTTCACTCTCTCTCCCCCTCTCTCTCTATATATGATGAGCTTTTTTTCAGTTTCTTATTTCTTATTTCTTTACTGCCCACAAGGGGCTACACACACAGGGAACAAACAAGGACAGACAAAGGGATTAAGTCGATTAGATCGACCCCAGTATGTAACTGGTACTTAATTTATTGACCCCGAAAGGATGAAAGGTAAAGTCAACCTCGGCAGAATTTGAACTCAGAACGTAGCAGCAGACGAAATACTGCTAAACATTTCACCCGGCGTGCTAACGTTTCTGCCACCTCGCCGCATTTTTTTCAGTTTCTGTTTACCAGTCTACTCCGAAGGTTTTGGTTGGTCAGCTCAGGGCCACGGTGGAAGACACTTGTTCAAAGCATCACATGGTAGAACTGAACTAGTAACCATGTGGTTGGAAATCAAGCTTCTTACCACACAGCCATATATGAAATGGCAATAAAACAATATATTTAGTAAATTATACATTCCACTTGGTAAAAAAGAAAAATATGCACACACACTCACATACACATATACCTCCATGCACACACACTCACATACACATACACCTCCATAAAGAACAGAAAACCTGTTCTGTAAGATATTGGAATGATTTAAAAGAAATGCCAATAATAATGATGAGGAGGAGGAAGAGGAGGAAAAAGAAAAGGAGGAAGAGGAGAAAAAAGAAAAGGAGGAGGAGGGGTTGTGGTGGAGAGAGAAAGAAGAGGAGGAGAGGAGAAGAAGATGATGAAGAAAAAGAAGAAACTTGGTGAATAAGTATGATGATGGTGATAAGTTGTGGATGTCATTAATGAAGTATATTATTATATACCCCCACCCTCAGCCTAACTCACACACCACCCTTGCTTTCTCCACTCTCGCCTCCCCCACCTCCCAACACCATCACACCACACCACACCACACAACACATCACATCACACCACCATGCACACACTAGCACCGACCACTTCCCAAACCCACATTTTCACACCTACACATACACACACGCACACATCAAGGTCACCAGCCCTCTTCCACATGCACATACATACTCTCTTATACACATGCACGTGCACCTTCGTTTTGGGATCACCACTACTTTATTATCTCCCCTTCTTCCTAACTCTCCTGTGTGACCCTTCTGTCCAGCATTCGCCATGATAGATCGCTAGCCACTACACATTCTTTATTTTCTCTCCTTGTTCCTTACTCTGTTCCTTTCTGTGGAAGAGCGTAAGCTTGAAACATTAAAGACTTTTTCACTTCCCGAACATTAAACTAATACATCTCTTTGTTGTCTACACCACCTGTCTTCGTCTTTTGTTTGTTTTTTTTTGTGAATTCTCCCCATATATTATTATATACTTCTTAATATGTCCAGAAATATTTGTAGCTCACATTATCGTTGGCTCCAGCTCATATCTGAGCATTGGATTCATCAGTTTCTATCCAGTTTCCTCGGCTGATGTTTGTACCGAATGTGACTTTGGAGTCCAAGTCAGCGGTGAAGAGTCGTGGGCAGAATTTACACAGATGGTCAGTGCAGGTCAAGGATGTTGTAAACACTCCTTTCTCCTGCATTTTACCTCCTCATTCTGTTGTCTGCTCTGCTCAAAGGAGCTGGTTCCATTGCAGATAGCAGTCCTCCAGGTTGTCCTATTCAAAGCAAGCCAAATAAAGATTAGTGGAACAGTGCATCTTGTAAACAATGTTCTTGAACAATGTAAAAGATGAACTGAAGGCATGGATAATGGCAGCCTTCACCAACTTAAACAAGGAAACCATTCAAAAGAGTTGCTGAAGATTCCAAAGACGTGTGGAGGCCGTGGTTGAAGCCAATGGTGATTTTACTGAATAAATTTACTCTTTAGTATTTCATGAAATTTTAATGTAATTTTGGTAAATATATCTGTCAGTGTTATTTTCATTTTTGCATAATTTAGATGACAATTTATTCACACACACACACACACACACACACACTCTCTCTCTCTCGCTCATACATAATGCTCCTGCCTACTCTAAAATGGCAGTAACATTCATCATCACAAAGCTCTCCATCGAGAAGACAAAACCATGAAGGTCTAGAAATAGTGTTGAAATTTGGAACTTCATTATCTAAAATAAGTTGTAAAGAACTACCCTTCTACTATAGGTGGTAGGCCTGAAATTTTAGGGGAGGGAGTGAGTCAGTTGCATTGACCTCATTATTCAACTGGTACCTATTTTATTCACTCTGAATGGATGAAAAGTAAGGCCGATGTCAGAAGAATTTAAACTCAGAAAGTAAATAAAGTTGTAAGAAAAGCTACTAAGCAATGTGTCTTAGTAGCAATTGCTTACTAGTAGTAGCAATTTGCCTAGCAATGTGACAATTCTGCCAGCTTGCTTCTTTGTAAAGAAATAATAATAAAATAGAAATATATAAAAAATATAAATAGTATAAAAGATGCAGTTGTGTCTTCAAAGCAATATACATGCACATATACATGCATGTGCATAACACACACACACACACACACAAGTATATATTTTTTTGTTCGTTATAATATTTTGCATTAAACCTGAATTAGGTGTAGTGACCTAACAACAGTTAAATTTATGTATGTGATTGGTCACACATACACATAATCAACACACACACACACAGACATACACAATAGTTGCTCTGACTGAAGTGAAAAAGTGAGTATAACTGTTTTAATAACTGACTTAGGTCATTCAAATTGCTAATGTTAGCAAAATAACTCAGCCTCTACTGTAACTCTTTTTCCTGTTGTTTTCTTATTGCAGCCAAATAATGGATCCCAAGCAGAGTCAATGTACCATTATTGCGTTCTTGAGGACAGACAAGTACAGGATGTTCAATATCAACAGAAGGCTGCAAGTTATTTACATCATTGACAAACTCAGATGGATGTAGAAGTTTAAAGAAGTAGGAACTGACGTTGAAGATTACCCACATAATAAAAGAAATTAGCTGTGACTACTGACATAGATTGCCAGTGAGTGGACAAACTGATTTGTGCAAACAGATAAGTTACGATCTATGTTCTTGCTGTGTAACTGGACTGTGACCACAATATGTTACAGAAGATGGTAGAAGACTATGGGTATCAAAACCCCTTGGCAGATAATACCTGATCTGAGGGAAAAAAGAGGGTAAGTGCTGAGGCTAACGAAGTTACTTTTTCCCAATCTGAGAGAAGAGGATGAAACATGGGTGTAGCTTTATGATGAAAGCTTAGTATATGGAATGGTGTCACAGTCCTTCTCTAAGGTCTCCGAAGTTCAAGAGTAATTAACACAAAAAATATTTTGGGGAATGATAAAGGCATCATTTTCCTTGATTTTCTTGAATGTGGCTACACTGTATACAAAAAACAGTACATTGATTCACTGAAAAAGCTTAGAGAAGCCTTTAGGAGGAAGAGGCTGAACAAGACTCTGAAAACAATCCATATTCACAATGACAGTGCATGACGACACATATGTTTGGTAACAAATCAAGGAATCAGCAAACTAGATTAGTCAGTGGTCTCCTATTCATTGTACAGTCCAAATATATATTTGGTCCCATGAAGAACTACAGACTTTGGGGACAATGATTTGATGACACAGATGAGATGAAAGTGGCTGTGAACAAATAGATGCAACAGTGCAGATCTGAATTTTTTCAAGAGTTGGTTTCAACAATAGCACAAATGCATCACTTATTGTGATAAAGACCATCTTCAGTAGTACCTTTGTTACTCTTCCAACATGTGCAATTTGAACAACCTTTGTCAATTAATAAAAAAAATGTTACACTCATTTCTGCATTACTTTCACAATACCTTTCATATACACAGTGGACCTTTGATTTAATACTCACCTTCTTGTTCTTTGAGCATATACTATGACACCTCATCACCACTATCATCTTCTTTCCAGCTACTTTTAAATAATTTGGGTGAGCCATGTATCTCCTCCATGACAAGGAACCTGTACTCATTCCTCTATCATAGTTTAGCTTCTCAACCAATGGCATTAACCCACCTCCCTTCACAACCCCACTCAGCTCAGAGGGCTTTTCCTTTGTCTTGAGAATTGTTTGGCAATACAGTGTCATCTAGTTTACTATGTAAAAGGGTTGGCATTATGAGGGCCATCCAACCATAGAAGCCATGCCAAAGCAGACATAGATGCTTAATGCAGTTCTCTGACTTGCTAAATCCCATTAAATTGTTCAACCCATGCCTTCTAAGAAGATCGATGCTAAATAATGGTGGTGATGATAATGATGATGATATGTGTGTGTGTGTGATATATGTATGTATACACATGCATACATAAGCAAAAATACACTCCCTCACACATGCACATACACATATAGATATGGATATATACTGAAACTAACATGCTAGTTAAATGATCTCATTACAAACCCAACCAAGCAGGTAGCTTCAAAAATGTGAATAGATTCGGTTCTATAACACAATTTGCCTACGTCATACTGTGTTCATGTCCTTTATACATTGGAACACATACATACATACATATATATATAAATGTAGTTGTGTATGTTTGAAAGAATGTGTGTTTGTGTGAGGATATGTGTGTGCACATGTGGGTGTGTGTTTGAATGTGTCTCTATATGCTTGTGTAATACTATTGTAAATATAAATATATTTCTTTTGTAGTTTTGTAAATATAAGTCTTTGTGCATTTCTGGTCGTTATGCATTTGTACAAATACATGCATGAATAAGTAAATATATGACAAATATATGTCTGTGATTATGTATTCCATGTGCGTATTTGTATATTTCCCTAATACGTACATATATGTATGTGTATGTGTGTATGTGTGTGTGTACATACATACATACATACATACATATATACATACATACATACATACATATATACATACACACATACACACATACATACATACATACATACATACATACATACATACATACATACACACACGTTAACATAAGGCTGGAGATCAGTGAAAAAGATCAGTGAACTACTGAAAAATATACAGTTTCTCTACCCAGATTAGAAGTTCAGGTTTATACCTGTAATTATTGGGACACTGGGATATGTAACATTCTGTCTTGAGAAATAAGTCTTCTCAAAGCCAGATGGAAGATTTGAAGACCACAGATCCAAGTCATCACTGGAACAGTAAAAATCTGTAAAACTTTCTAGAATTTTATCATATAGACATGCAACGACATGCATGAGAATATGCACACAAAACAAAACATACAAATCTGCACATGCACTCACTCCAAATACTGCACATATACACACTTACACACAAAAATACCCTGTTAATGTTGTGAAACTTCTAAGGAAGGGGTCTTGGGTCGAGGTTAGAAACCATCTGGTGAGAAATCTTGAAATAAAACTGAATATTGACATACATAGGCGCAGGAGTGGCTGTGTGGTAAGTAGCTTGTTTACCAACCACATGGTTCCGGGTTCAGTCCCACTACGTGGCACCTTGGGCAAGTTTCTTCTACTATAGCCTCAGGCCGACCAAAGCCTTGTGAGTGGATTTGGTAGACGGAAACTGAAAGAAGCCCATCGTATATATGTATATATATGTATATGTGTGTGTGCATGTATGTTTGTGTTTGTCCCCCTAGCATTGCTTGACAACCGATGCTAGTGTGTTTATGTCCCCGTCACTTAGCGGTTCGGCAAAAGAGACCGATAGAATAAGTACTGGGCTTACAAAGAATAAGTCCCGGGGTCGAGTTGCTCGATTAAAGGCGGTGCTCCAGCATGGCCGCAGTCAAATGACTGAAACAAGTAAAAAAAAAAATACATACATATTTACATGCATGCATACGTAAAGCACTACAGTCAATATAATCAACTATGTCTACACCAAAATTTGTGGCCCTGGGCTAATGTTTGAAATCAATATTTATCTTTGGTTGATCACCAGGTGGCAGATTTTCCCTATTTCATGAACTTGGAATTTATTGGAATTCTTTTTCTGTTTTTTTCTGTGCTACAAAATGAATTAATGTATCCATTTGTAAACCCTTCTCTGATTCTTGTCATGTCTTCAGCCTTCCTTTTTCAGTATTCATCACAGCATTGAACTGTGACACCCAGCAAGAGGTGTTAGTTTTACATATGATGAGCTTCTAGTCAGTTCTTGTCTAAATTCAACCCCAACAAAAACGGTGCCTCTTTATAATACACTGGTCCCATCGTTCCTGCCACTGTTGGAATCCAGCCTGGAAATCGTTTTCCGTAAGCGAATCAAGAACCTTTTGTGATTTGCTCTGGATCTTTACAACAGTGTTTAAATGACGACCTTTGAGCTACATTTTCATCTTGGGGAAGAGATGGCAGTCTGTAGGTGCTAAATCTGACAAATAGGGTAGGTGCAGAAGCAATACCCTGTTGTTTTTGGTGAGTGGCATCTTGGGCAAGTGTCTTCTTCTATAGCCCCGGGCCGACCAATGCCTTGTGAGTGGATTTGGTAGACAGAAACTGAAAAGAGCCTGTCGTATATATGTATATATATATATGTATGCGTTTGTGTGTCTGTGTTTGTCTCCCTAGCATTGCTTGACAACCAATGCTGGTGTGTTTACGTCCCCGTCACTTAGCAGTTCGGCAAAAGAGACTGATAGAATAAGTACTGGGCTTACAAAGAATAAGTCCCGGGGTCGAGTTGCTCGACTAAAGGTGGTACTCCAGCATGGCCGCAGTCAAATGACTGAAACAAGTAAAAAAAAACAAACTCACAAGCGAGGAGAGCTTGGTGCATCGTTATCATGAAGAATCCAATTGTTTGTGCTCCACAGATCCAGTTGCTTTTGCCAAATCTCATCCCTCAAATGCCTCAAACATCATTGACTGTCCTCCAATGATCCTTATGCACAAACTGATGAATTTTCTCCACATTTCTGGGGTGGTGTTAGTGGCAGGTCTTCCAGATTGCTTGTCGTCTTCCAGGGATGTTCTCCTGTTTTTGAAGTGCCCATGCCTCTTGAAACATTGCATATGACCCAATGCCTCATTGCTGTAAGCTTGCCAAAGTATGCTCAATGTCTCTGTACCAGACTTCCCAAGTTTAATATAAAATTTCATGTTGGCTCTTTGTTTCAAGTTGCTGTCCATGACAAAAATTGCAGACTACAGCATCCACACATGATCACAAAAACATAAGTTTCACAACTTGCGAAGTAAACACAGCGATATCACTTGGCACACTGCCTCATGAATGTCACTGCTTGCTCTCACTGCTCACACAACAGTGTACTGCAATCTGTTGGTGCACTACAGAACTAGTATGCAAACTTTTTGATATCACCTCATATTTGGTGAGAATGTAATTTTTATTTGTATATTGCTAATATATATTGTTACAGATTTCCATACCAACAAAAAATGATAAAAATAGTGTAATATGAGTAGAATAATGTGTAGTAAACAAATACAAAAAAAAATGCATACTGATGAGCGTGGGGTGGGGAAAGGACTTGGAAAATTCACATTGTGAATTTTCTGAGTCCTCTCACCACCCCCACCCCGTTCATTGGCACAAACTTTTTATTCATATTTGTTTATTACATGTTATTTTACACCTATTGCACTTTTTTTTGGTAGCCAAATGTCAAAGTTGAGTTACTGGATCATGGGAATTTCCTAAGTCTTCTCCCCACCTACCCCCATTCATTAGTGTGCATTGTTTTGCATACTCGTTTACTACACAATATTTTACACCTATTACACTATTTTTTTTTTCATTTTTGTGAACAGGTCCTAAACTAGAGATTAACCCCAAAAATATACACACTCACAGACAATAAAAGAAAATTAAACTTTTTTCCAAATGTATTCCAAGTGTCAGAAGCCATGTCATCATTAAATGAAATTAATGGAACCAAACTTGGTATACTGGGGACAACTGTTGTTATTATTGTTTAGCCCCAGATTGGCTCTAAAAAAAAGACCTATGATTAAAGGCTGCAGCCATGATGATCATGTCTTAGTTTTTAGACATATAGCATCAATGATGCTATGTACATTATATACAATATATATAATATGTTCCTACTTTTATGGTAGGATAGATGGGATTCTAAGGAAATTTGGTGTTTTCTTTTTAAGCTGATCAAGCAATCATTAAGAGGTTCCCTTGTTAGAATAGTATAACATTTATAATAGTGTAACTTGTGGAATTGAACATTGAGACATTGAGAATAGTAAAATCGATTCCTACCCCTTGATGAGCTCAGCACCATACTACATCAAAACATTTGTCAATTTTTCCAAAGCTGTCTCAACTTTTCCAGTGGAATCTCCTTATCGCTAGATGCACTTGGCCATTTTATGTTAAGTGTCAAAACACAATTATTGTGAACAAAATACAAGCCAGACACTTCCAATAGTTGTTTAACACCCCATCAAGGGCATCTGCTATTTTCTTATACTCATAATTTAAAAGTGTTGTTAAAATGTGGACATTTCTCTCTCTCTCTCTCTCCTCCTCCCTCTCTGCCAATCTGTTTTATTTTTGTCTCTTTCTGCATCTATTTGCCTGTCTTTCTCCTGTTTACCTTGCTTTTATCTCCCTTCCTCCTGGTTCTCTACCCTTGATCCTTTTTTTTTCTTTTGACCACTCTCTCTTCTTATCCCTCTCCTCTGCACTCTAGATTACATCTAATGTTCTGAATAACTTAGAGACATTTCACATTAGGTATATTTCACATTAGCTATATATGTCGGTTTTAAAAGCAGGCAAGCTACCCACAGTGAACTTTCACAGGGCGGTTAACTTACAGGAATGTACAAGAATAAAGCAGGATATTTAATCTGGAATAATTTGGAATGGTGACGAGACTCATTATTATGTTGGCAAGCCAAAAATAGAACCTTCATGCAATCATTAACCTTTAGAATGTTGTCTTTCTGCATATAAAAACATTGTCATTTGTGGACTGTTTTGGATGTCATTTGGGGTCACTAATTAAAAGTTTTTTGCTAACACTTCAACCCATTTCTAGATAATTTAACTATTTCATTGGCTTCCTAGCTTTCATACTCTTTGTCTGGCTGTCTAACTATCTTTATATATAAATAATGAGTATGTACATACATATACATATCCAGACACACATACACATACATGTAGATATATTTATGTCCACATATACATACACATTTATATGCATACATACACAAATGCACACTTACACACACACACATATGTTTGTATATAAACACATACCAACATTATCATCATCATTCAATGCCCATTTTCCACGGAGGCGTAGGTTGGACAAACATGCATACATACATATTACTAATCCTTTCTTAAAACCTTAGCCTTCACCAAAACCATTATGCTTGTTAGTGATTCTGATATCAAAATAATCATATGTGCATGCATACAAATACTTTTTTTTTCTTTTACATTTCTACTTGTAGCCAAAAAATGAAAACAAATTATTTAATAGTGATATAAACAAGAGTATTTTTTGCACTAAAAGCCAATATGAGGGTTTTCTCATGGTATCTACTGCAGTATATTTTATTCTAATAGAATATCCATGTTTAAGTGGAGATAAATATTACCTCTTGGTATTAATAATGCCTCTATCATGAATATATATATTTTTAACAAACTCACTGGCTAATCGTGATACCAGCACCTGTTCTGGTAGTTATTCTATATATCACTAGCAGGGAAATGTGTTGCTGCTATCTCTAGTGGTCAAGTGTCCATCACTGACAAGACCAAGGAAGATTGAAATCACATGATCTGGTGGGGATTTATCTCCCCACTAGCGATATATACAACAGTAATTTTTACACCAAAAGCCAATATGAAAGTTTCTCTCATGGTATCTACAGCAGTAAAGTTTGTACTAACAGAACATCCAAGTTTCAGTGGGGATAAATATTACCTCTTGAAATGATTAGATGTTTCTGTGAAGACATATGATTATGCAAGACTATTTATCTAACAACTTCCATACATTGAAAAGAAGGCTTTACAGAGATGATGGGTTATTAATAATACAGTACGAGTGGCCACGAATTAAACAGATTTACAAAAACCTCACATAACTTTTTAGTTATATATTTTAAGAATAACTGTTGATACCAATCACAGTACAGCTAATTTTTTAGATATCTATTTGAACTTAAAAATAAGTAAATTCTACCCTTACTAAAAACTTAATGAGAAAATATTTTATAGCTAAGAGTTTCTTTGAAATTTAATTTATAATATTTGTGTGTCTTTTCACTATTCTCAGTTGACAACATTTCTAAGCGCTTCTCATTATTATAATAAGATTTTTCTAGCAGTGTCATATGAAATTGTCACCCATAATTATGACCCGAGTATCATCTATTGCATTTCAATCTATTTTAGATTTAGGGTTAGTTAGGGTTAAGGGTGGGGGAAGGGTATCTTTTTTTCTTCACAAATGTAAATAAACCCAATCTGTTTCTTAAAGGAGGGACATATTGATGACGCACAGAATGCTTTCACCTCAATGGACGGTCAGCGATTGGTTAAAATTGCCAAAATGCAAGAAATTAAAGACAAAATATGTTACAAACTATAGAATTTTCTCAAGAAAGGCAAGAGAAAATGATGTTTTATAAACACATTCTACCAGTATACGAAGTTTAAAATTTTTTAGCTCCCTGGAAATTATGTTAAAAACTGCCATTCAAACCGAAAAGATCCCAACACTTTGGTGTGTAGTAAGGAAATGCTTGCAAATGACACTCTATAAGCTGCAGCTCATTCAAGCCTTAAATACCAATGACAAGGAAAAGTGCATGCAATTCTATGTCACTATACAAGAAAAACTTGAAGATAAGGAGTTTGAAAAGTATCTTGTTTTCAGTGATGAGGCCACATTTCATATGAATGGCTAAGTCAGTAAGTATAATGTTTGTATTTGTGAGGAAGAAAATCCTGATGCACATAAGGAATTCATTGAAAGTGAATGTGTTCTGTACAATCTCCAAGAATCATCTTTATGGACCATTTTTCTTTGAGAGAAATGTGACTGGTTGTGTTTATTTGCAAATGCATCAAAAATGGTTATTTGATGAGCTCATTGCAAATAAACATAAATGCTTCATTTTTCAACAGGATGGGGCTCCATCTCACTGGAAGCTAACTTTGCAAGCTTATCTCACAAGAGAGATGGCTAAAGCATGTCAGTGATAATGACATTCATCATCGTTTAGCGTCTGCTTTCCATGCTAGCATGGGTTGGACGGTTCAACTGGGGTCTGGGAAGCCAGAAGGCTGCACCAGGCCCAGTCTGATCTGGCAATGTTTCTACGGCTGGATGCCCTTCCTAACGCCAACCTCTCCATGAGTGTAGTGGGTGCTTTTTACGTGCCACCGGCACAGGTGCCAGACGAGGTTGGCAAACGGCCACGACCAGATGGTGCTTTTTATGTGCCACTGGCACGGGGGCCAGGCGATGCTGGCAACGGCCAAAAAATATGGAACACTTCACGAATTTGCATGTCATCCTTGTGCAGGGGCCATGCTAATCTTCTCTGTATCGCTCCAATTTTAGTATATGTACTGCCTTGAAATGGCCACCACATTCATCTGATGATTTTTTCTATGGGGTTATGTGAAAGAACTGGTCTATATGCCTCACACTCTTCTTACAAACCTAGAGGAACTCAAGCAGATAATCACTGAGGCACTGGGGAATGTTAAGCAAGACAAGCTACAGTGTGGTTGACAGGAGCTGGACTACTAATTTGACATGTGTCGTGTCACAGGTGGTGTGCATATTGAACATTTGTGAATCAGTTATAAAATTTACATCCCTCTGAATCTCTTGTTCAAATTTTGATAAATAAATTTTTTATGTTTTCAATATGAAGTCTATTTAATTTTGTTTGCCTTGGACATGTAGATACTCAGATATTCACATTTCAAATGATGTCAATGCTTTTGAAACACCATATATATGTACACACATATGTTTTGTCTAGTTTTCTGTTTGTTGCATTTTTGTTGTTTTTTTTTGTTTGTTGTACTTTCGTCTAATTTTTCTCTTGGCTTTGTTCTTTTTGTTCACCTCTTGACATATGTATTAATAATAATATAATATATATATATATATATATATATATATATATATATATATATATATATATATATATATATATATATATATATATATATATATGTATGTATGTATGTATATATATATTGTGTGTATATATATATATATATATATATATATATATATATATATATATATATAGAGAGAGAGAGAGAGAGAGAGAGTGAGAGAGAGGAGAGAATTATATATACATACACAAAGGTTACAGAAAGCTGATCCTATCTAAAAATAGCAAATAGCTTCTCTAGTCTGTGTGCAAATTGCTATGTTTAATAAATCTTAATGTCCATACCTGTTATTATATATATACAACCTCTTCCCACTTTCTACTTTTCTTGACTGATATCTTTGAGACACACCCACCTTAAACTTCTTAAATATCAGGTTTTCCAAAGTGGGAATTCATTTGTTGATAATTCTATAGATTACTCAACAAGCTGTTGTTCACTGGTTTACACAAGTGCCTGATGAGTTTGAGAGTTATATAGTGTGTTGTGTAATCTAAATAATTGTATGGTGCTTATATCAAAACAAATATGCCTAATGAATCAATTGTAGCAACACTTGAAAACCCATTTGTGTGTGTGTGTGTGTGTGTGTGTGTGTGTTTGTTTGTGTATGTATGTGTGTGTGTGTGTGCATGTATGTGCATGTGTGTGTACATTATATAGATATATGTAAACATATGGATATATATATGAATATGTATATACATATATATCTCTATCTATCTATCTATCATCTATCTATCTATCTATCTATCTATCTATATATATATATATATATAATATATATATATATATATATATAATATATATGTATGTATATATATATATAGCAATAATAAATCCCTGAACGAGGTATAGACAGTAACTGCACGACAATGTGAAGTATATTTGCCATCTAAATATGGCTAACCACTAAGGGTGGATGTTACTGTAGCTTGTAGCCCCAGGAGAACATCTTCTCCAGTTGGCTATTGACACACTTTCTGTGCCCTATCGGTATTTGCCTCGTCAACCTTAACCCGTGGCCTCTATCTGGGATGTAGCCAGTCCACTTATGCATACCTTTCCTTCTTGGGACACAAAACTCTACTTGCGAAGACCTGTTGAGGCAAGTGAAAATCAAAATTGAAATCGATCAACATCAATGGAAATTGTAGCTGTGATATCAGTGCCGGTGGCATGTAAGAGAACCATCCGGATGTGACCATTGCCAACCCCAACTGGCCTCTTTGCCGGTGGCACGTAAAAAGCACCATCCAATCGTGGCCATTGCCAGCCTTGCCTGGCCTCTGTGCCGGTGGCATGTAAAAAGTACCATTCGATCGTGGCCGTTTGCCAGCCTTGTCTGGCACCTGTGCTGGTGGCACATAAAAAGCACCCACTACACTCACGGAGTGGTTGGTGTTAGGAAGGGCATCCAGCCATAGAAACATTGCCAGATCAGACTGGGCCTGATGCAGCCTTCTGGCTTCCCAGGCCCCAGTTGAACCGTGCAACCCATGCTAGCATGGAAAGCGGACCCTAAACGATGATGATGATGATGATGATGATATATATATATATATATATATAAACATGGTACAACTCTATAATACTGTCTTTCTCTCTCCCCCATCTCCTACATTTCTCTGCCTTTCACACGTTACACTCCACTTTGATCTGTCTCTTTCTCTCTCTCTCTCTCTCTTCTCCTCCTCCTTTGTTCCTTGTTCCCTTTTTTCTCTCTTCCTCTGTCCCTCTTTTCTCCTCTCTCTTCTCCTCACACGTGACTAACTTTGGACTGCTATCCTGCCTTTTCGTGGTCAGCAGCCGTCTAGGCTAGACACATTTTTTTTCTCTCTTCGCCTCAAGGTATTTTTCCAATGTGTCAGCTCAAGTTCACCTGTACTGTTGAAAAGACGCCTGTCTGTGACGTCCTGTTTTTGTTATTATTATTATCATTATTGTTTTTACGTATTTTCGTATTCTTACTCATGTTATCATTATTATTTTTACGTATTTTTGTATTCTTATTTGTTCCTGTCCTTGTTTTGTATACATTCGAGGCTTTCTTCCAAGGAATCTAATGTGCTTGGCTTAGATTTTCCTTTGGGGCTGGCCAGGTCGGAGCAATCTCAAGATTAATCAGCCGAAATTGCGAGGATGATCCGGTTCTTGACTGAAGATTGGAGGCTTCGAATGTCCTGTCTGTGTATTTTGTATCGTCTTCTAAATGTTTTGCATTCTTGTCCCAGTTTGTGTTTTTTACATATACATATATATATACACAATAATCACTGACTATCACGGGTGTTACATTCCAAAATCTCCTGCGATAGGTGAAAATCCATGAAGTAGAAACAGTACTGTACTGTATATATTTTTAATTATTTTTATAGTTTGAATATATTTATTTTATCATAAATGCAAAATAACACTTCAGAGAGATCGACTTAAGCTTAAATAATAGACAGCCATAGGTAAACTGTGATAGGTGAACCACAATATGGGAAGAGATGACTGTATATACATTCACTTTCACACATTCTTACATGCACACACATATATATCCATGTATATAAATGTGTATACAATCATATTTTTTACATATTTATATATGTATATTATTTATGTGTGTATATATATATATATATATATATATATATATATATAATATTTAATATATATTGCTATATATAAATTCATATAAATACATGTCTGTGTGTGTGAATTTATGTGCATGCGTGCACGTGTGTGTGTGTGTGTGTGTGTGTGTGTAAGTATATATAAGAATTATAAATAAAGCTGAGTTTGTAGAATTAGAAAAGGAATTCCTGGTTTGGAACCAAAACCGGGAATGAAAGGACCTTAAAGTTAACTTAGTAAAGGCTAATGTCCTAGTATGCATCGAAACAGACACTATGTTAAAAGTTTCAGGAAAATGACTCTGTTTGATATGTGAAAATTTCATATAGTGTACCCTGTGTAAACAATGGACACACAAGAGATACAGTGGAATCATAGGGAGGTTAACATTGCAAACAGATTTTGTTTGTGGCATACAGTTATAGAAACATTGCTAGACCAGATTGGAGCTTAGTGCAGCCACTGGCTCTCCAGACCTCAGTCAAACCGTCAAACCTATGCCAGCATAGAAAACGGACATTAAACGATGATGATGATGATGATGATGATATCTTGAAATACTAAAGAGTAAATTTATTCAATAAAATTGCCATTGGCTTCAACCGTGGCCTTCAGACAACTTCAGAATCCCCTGCAACTCTTCTGCACAGTCTCATTGTTTGAGTTGGTGAATGCTACCATAAACCAGTTCATCTTTGGTGTTACAAGAAGTTTTGTTGGTCTCTCGCTCAACTGTGCCCCACACATAATAATCAAGGGGGCTGCAGTGTGGGGTTAGATGACCAGATGCTAGAGATAATGTGGTTGCAGAAATTGTCTGACAGCCATGACTGGGTTCTACTTGTGTAGCATGGTACAGAGTCCTGTTACACAAAATCAAAAACAAACACTGCACATGTGCAAATTAAAATATAAAATGGCAACAATTTACCATTGCAACTTGTATGTATGTATGTATATATATATATATATATATATATATATATATATATATATATTATATATGATGGTGAGTAAAAAGTAATGCCATTTTGTTTAGGACAGGTATAATTACCAACACAGGAACATGTATCATACATCAAAATAAAGCTGGTCCTCTGTGGATCACATCTCTACTTCTCAACATAGTCACCATTTCTTTCAATAGCAATGTTCTACCTTTGAATGAGAGTATATATCCCTGCCCTGTAAAATTCTGTTGACTGTTCTTTGAACCACTTCTTCACTACAGTTTTCACTTCATTGTCACTGGAATAATGTTTGCCTCTCAAACCTTCTTTCATGGGGCCGAAGAGATGATAGTCTGAAGGTGCTAAATCTGGTGAGTATGGAGGATGCAGTAAAGTTGTCCACCTGAATGAGGCGATTGTCTCCTTTGTCCTGATGCTTGTGTGTGGTCAAGCATTGTCATGCAGAAGGAGGACATTGTCAATTGGTAAGTTGGGTCTTACTCGTTGGAGTCTTGCTCTGAACCTCGTCAGGGTCTCAACGTAGGCCTCAGAGTTTATTGTTTTTCCTTTTGGCAAGAAATTGACTAGAATGACACTTTGAGCATCTCAAAAGATAGTTGCCATGATTTTTCCAGCTGATTTGCATCTTGAACATTTTCGGTGGTGGTGACATAGAGTGGCGCCATTCCACTGACTGCCTCTTTGATTCTGGTTCATAATAATAAATCCATGATTCATCACCTGTTACGAGCCTTCAAAAGAAGGTGTTGTCTCTTTGACTTTGTTCGAGAAGTTCAGTGCAGGCATTGACCCTGTCAGTCTTGTGTTCGGTAGTCAGCTCTCTCAGTACCCAACGAGCACACACTTTTGAAAAGCCAAGTGATTTGACAATGTTGTAAGCACTTCCGTGACTCACTTCAAAGTTTTCAGCCAACTCATCAAGAGTTATGCACCTGTCTTCTCTGATCAGAGCATCTGCTTTTGCTTTATTGGCAGGATTCACAGAAGAAGACGGCCGGCCAGAACGGAGTTTATTGGCTACACTTACAGTTCCCACATTTTCATCTTTCAGACGATGGACCCACCTGCATACATTGCAATAATCTAAAGTATTGCCTGCAAAGACATTTTGTAATCATTGGTGAATGTTCACAGGTGTTTGCCCCCTCAGCAACAAGAAATTCAATCACTGCTCTACTGGTCTTTGTCCTTACCAGTCTAAAAACCTGAAAAGTAAGAAATAAAATATTTCAGAACATAAATGATATAATCACATGAAATAAAGAAAATGGCATTACTTTTTGACTCACCCTTGTACATACTTGAGGGAGATTGTGAATATTGAGTAGCATATGCATATATACCTATTCCTGCTTTCATTCACATCTTAAAGGATGCACTGACTCCAGGTAAGTGCTCCAAAAAGTATTCGCCTTTCTCTTCACAGATGTTGAACACAGTCCCTTGCATGCTCTTTCACTCTTTTTAAATCCACAAACTTAGAACAACTACGATCAATGTTGGTACCATGAAAGGTAGGTTTAGTGAGATTGTTGAAATGCTTGAGTGGAGAAATGCAGATGTTTGCTGGGTTTGTGATAGGATAATCAAGTTAAGAATAATCTTGTATAATGTAACAATAACATTTATCTCTGTATATGCTCTACATGCTGTACTAGTAGATGGACAGAACTATTAGGCCCTTCTGGACACTACCTTGACAATGAAGGACAATGACTTTATTATGGCGTGTATGGAGGCTTCAGCTTTGGCACTAGAAGTGAGGCGGGAACAAGTCTCCTGAAGTTCTGTGATGCAAATGACTTGCTGGTCTGCAACACTAACTTCAAGAAGTCAACCAGCCACCTAATTACTCATCAATCTGATAGGTACTCAAGCCAGATTAACTATATTGTCACCAGAAACAAGGATAGACAGATGTTTGTAAATTCCAAGTCCTTTCCCAGTGAGGAATGTATGACTCAGCATAAGTTAGTGAGTTAGTGGTTAATGACTTCAGACTTAGGGCTAGGTGGACGCAGAGATACAAACGAGTTTGGAAAAGAAAATTATGGAAACTCAAAGATCCATCAAACAGTCAGAGATTTAGAGACATTCTGATTAAAGCATTCGATGAGAAAGAGGAGGAGCTAGCGACATATAATGTAGAGGACAACCAGAAGCTCTTATAAGACAATGTTCTGAAGGCTACAGACAAAATCTGTAGGTGAGGCAAAGTCTTTGCCAGAAAGTAACATGGTGGTGGAAAAATGAGGTAGATAGGACCATAAGAATAAAGAGACAGGCTTGGAAAACTGGGGAAATGGAGGTAGCAAAGAGCTATATCAAGTATCTAAGAGGAAAACTAGGCAACAGGTTTATCTAGCAAGAGTAGAAGCAGAAAGGAAGAGGTTTGTCAATGTCTTACAGTGTGAAGATCTAAGACTTGAAGTGCTCTGGTATGCTAGACAGTGTATCAGAGAGAATAGAGATGTTGTGGGAGAGGAATGTGTATGGATGGATAATGGTACGCTTGCATTTAGTGACTCTGAAAAGGAAGAGGTGAGGAAGTGCTACTATGAAAGGATATTAAATATGGAGAATGAAGGGAGAAAGAGAGCCTCTCCCATGTGAACCTAACAGAGGGACCAGCTATTCGAGGTGAGAGCAGTATGATAGATAAGACTATTAAAGATATGAAAACAGGGAAAGCCCTTGGTCATTGGAAGTTACTGCTGAGATGCTTAAAATATCTGACAGAGTAGGACATAAGTTGGTCACCTGTATAGTTAATCAGGTTACTCAGGAAGATGTCATCCCCAATTACTGGTTTAGCAGCATTATAGTCAGCTATGGCAATTAAAGGCATCAAATTACTAGACCAGGTCATGACAGTTATGGAAAGTGTTATATCTCAATTAATAAAGAAATAAACCCAGATCAGATAAAGTGCAGTTTGGTTTTGTGTTAGGGAAAAGCACTACTGATGCTATCTTTTTAGTCAAACAACTCTTAGAGAGGTATTTGGCTAAGAATAAACCATTGTACCTAGTGTTTGTTGACTTGGAGAAAGTCTTTGACAGTGTACCTCACTCTGTGATATGATGGGCTCTGAGGAAGCTAGGGATAGATAATGTCTTGTGAAAGCTGTACAGGCCATATAGAGAGGTTTCTGTCTAAGTAAAGTAGGAGTTAACCATGAATATAGTGATGAATTTAGTGTACAAGTGGGCATTCATCAGATTTCAGTTCTCAGTTCTCAGTTCCCTCCTATTCATAATTGTCCTCCAGGCCATAACAGAAGAATTCAAGACCAGTTGCCATGTGAACTGCTATATGCTGATGATCTTACTCTCATAGTAGAATCTGTAACAGAACTAGAAAAGAAATTCCAGACAAGGAAGCGAAACCTGGAATGAAAGGGTTTTGAGGTTAACTTAGCAAAAACCAAGGTTCTAGTAAGCAAGAAAACAGACAGGACCCTATATTCTTTACATAAATGACCCTGCTTGATATGTAAGAAAGGTGTATGCAGGAATTCCACACAGTGTATGCAATGTAAGCTATGGACACACAAGAAGTGCAATGGAATAATAGGAAGATTAATGGATAAAGTAGTGTTCGTATGTGGAAGAAATACAGGAGCCACAAAGTCTACTGATACAAGGTACATTGATTTTCTCAAATGCTTTGGAGGCTCTCTAGAGCTAGTGGATAATTTTTGCTATCTAAGGAATTTAATCAGGAGTGAGGATGTACAGAATGTGTAATTTCTAGAATAAAAAGAGGATAGAAAAAATTCAGTGAACTTTTACTTTTGTTGGAATCCAAGGGTTTCTCTCTCTCTCTCTGCATGAAAGGAAGATTGTATGATGCATGTATATGAACAGCAATGCTACATAGTAGTGAGATATGCACACTAAATGCAGAGAAACTGTGAAGACTAGAGAGAAATGAAGTAAGTATGCTCTGCTGGATGTGCAATGTCAGTGGACATGTGTATATGTGCAACAAAGCACTAATGTATAGAAAGAAAAATTAGATGTAAGAGGAATTAGTGCTGGTTTGGTCATGTGATGCATATGGATGAGGACTGTTGCATAAAGAAGTACTGATCATCTAAAGTGAATGGAACCTGTGGAAGGAGGAGACCCAGGAAACATGGGATGAAATATTCAAGGTTGATCTCAAGATGATGAGTCTTACAAAGAAGATTGCAAAAGACCGAGATATTTGGCACCTTGCTGTACTCCAGAAGACCTGTCCACCACAGCACTTCATATCCTAAAACCACCTTGGTAATGCTTGTTCATGAGGGGCTCAGTCCCAACCCTGCCTCTACCGTCTCTAATCTGTCTACCTTTTCTCCCCATACCTCATCCCCTAACACCCATCATTTCTCTATCACCTGAGAACAGAGTAGGTACATACTCCACCACCCCTTCTTTATCAGTTACTTTCCTCCCCTCCACCCATGAACTACTTCCATTTCCCATTATCTTCCCCACCTACTGTCTCTACCAATGACCATCTTTCCATGCTTTCTTGCCTCTGTATTTTTCCTAATCCTATCACCTTCAATGCTATCACATATATTCTGCAATTCCTGCTCCCAGACCTTACTTGTATTTCATTCCATCATTTGCTACAGTGACCTCTTTCCTACCTACTCATCCAGTCCAAACCTCTGTATCACTTTACTTATTCTCACCACCCCCAATGTGCCTCGAAGATATTTCTCAACACATCATCGTCACCATCTCCCTCATTATTGCTCTCTTTATCTTACTCTCTCACTCATCCCCTGTCTTACTCTTTAACTTGTTTTCCTTTCTCTTCCAGCTGAAGTATTCATATACCTTCTTCAGGCGCCTATCCTTGTTCCTTTGTACTTTTAATCTTTCAATTGGCACAAAGCCACCACCACCACCTCTATACTGCTCCCATCTACCCACCGCTGCCTCAAAACTGTGGAGATTTGTTTTACAAGTTGTTTACTGACCCTGTCAGTGCTGGTGCCACCTAAAAAGCAACCAGTACATGTTGTAAAGTGGTTGCTGTTAGGAAGGGTACCCAGCAGTAGAAACCATGCCAAAACAGTGGAGCCTGAAGCAGTTCCTAGCCTTACCAGCACTTGTCAAACTTTCCAGCCCATGCAAGCATGGAAAATGGACGTGAAATGATGATGACGATAACGATGATGATGATGATCATCATCATCATTATCATCATCATCATGACCACCACCACCACCACCACCACCATCGTCGTCGTCGTCGTCATCATCATCATCATCATCATCATCATTATCATCATGTATATTTATATAACAATTACATTGGGGAAAAATCATTTAATAAAGCATAAAGCTGTTTGTTTAACAATGACTTGATCACAAATACAATCCCACCAGTTTGTAATCAGGTCACCCTTGTGTGATCAAAATATGGACACCTCATGAAATAAAAATAAATTCAAGTGTATTTAAT
>NC_043014.1:30052473-30057473 GCF_006345805.1 Octopus sinensis | reverse complement strand
AAACGAAAACATAAAAACAAAAACACAGAAACGATCTTTTTTCAAACAACGAAAAACACAGAGTACAAGACATACAACACAAGGAATATTCCCCTTCTTCAGTTGTCCCTGTTTCATCTACTTAGCGTTTCGAAGGTAAGGACATGACACAACTTCATTGAAACAGTCCTTCCCACAAAGCAAATTAAATAAAATTTGGGATATTTTGTGGAGGGTAAAAGTGGTAACAAGAACAAGACAGTAAGAGCCACTTTTACCCTCTGCAAAATATCACAAAATACCACTAAAAATCAAGCTTGAAGTACAAATGGAATGAAGTGTTCAAATTGCCTATCCAAGGCAGCAAGAAGTGGTACTTGATCCAGTGGGTGTAAATCAATCCATTTTTGATCTATTTATATAGATATCATCATCATCATTTAATGCTATTTTATCCATTTTGGCATGGTTTGGGCAGTGTGACCAGAGCTGGCAAGCTGGTGGGGAAGGGGTTGCTACACAAGACTCCAGTCTAATTTAGCATGGTTTCTGCTGCTGGATGCCCTTCTTAATGCCAACCACTTTACAGAGTGTACTGGATGCTTTTATGTGGTACCAAATGAGCACTTTTATTTGGCACTGCATGGCCACTTTTACATGGCACCACATGGGCATTTTTACATGACACTGCATGGGTGCTGTTACATGTCGCTACACTGTATGTGTGTGTGTATGCATATATATATGTGTCTGTGTGTGTGTATATATATCTATATCTATATATATATCTATATATATATATATATATATATATATATATATATATATATTATAATCATTATCATTATCTAAATCATTTAACGTCTACTTTTCAATGCTTACATGAGTCAGACAAGCCTACATTGGATAAAGTTTCTTTGGATTGGGGCCCATTCTAATGCCAGCCCTTATCTGTTTCCAAGCAAGTTAATAACCTCCTACTCTATTAGACAATGAACAGCCCAGGCATAGTTCAGCAAAGAAGAACTGGAAATAAATGACACTGTTTGAATTAATTTCTTGTTTAGAAAGATACACCACATATCAAGACATGTCATGAAGCTTGGACATGTGTTGAGAGAACACTGCAAACAAACACAACTGTTTGTATGAACAGTGAGGTTTTGTTTACAACCAGTAAACACACATGAAGACAATAGGTAATATAAACTAATGTTTGGCTAAGAAGGTTGCCTTCGAACCATCTAGCTTTTGGTTCAGTCCCATAAGGGGGCACCTTGGGCATGTGTTGTCTACTATAGCACTGGGCCAACTAACCCTTGTGAGTGAATTTCGTTGCTGGAAACTGAAACAAGCCAATCATATATGTATATATATGATTGAAGAGTAGCCTGCATTTTACACCTCGCTTGAATATTTACAACTTCCAAGGTTCCCCTCACTATTCACATACCTGGCAACTCTGGTTGTCTACCATGAAATATAAAATAATTTTTTTCAGTTTATCGTACTTCAATATGGAAGAATAACCCACAACCTTCCAACCCAATAACCCACTATTGTTCCTGAAAGTTGTTTTTTTTTATATTTCTACGGATTGCTTGAAGCTCATGTTCTGAAACAAGCCAATCATATATGTATATATATGATTGAAGAGTAGCCTGCATTTTACACCTCGCTTGGATATTTACAACTTCCAAGGTTCCCCTCACTATTCACATACCTGGCAACTCTGGTTGTCTACCATGAAATATAAAATAATTTTTTTCAGTTTATCGTACTTCAATATGGAAGAATAACCCACAACCTTCCAACCAATAACCCACTATTGTTCCTGAAAGTTGTTTTTTTTTATATTTCTACGGATTGCTTGAAGCTCATGTTCTGAAACAAGCCAATCATATATGTATATATATGATTGAAGAGTAGCCTGCATTTTACACCTCGCTTGGATATTTACAACTTCCAAGGTTCCCCTCACTATTCACATACCTGGCAACTCTGGTTGTCTACCATGAAATATAAAATAATTTTTTTCAGTTTATCGTACTTCAATATGGAAGAATAACCCACAACCTTCCAACCCAATAACCCACTATTGTTCCTGAAAGTTGTTTTTTTTTATATTTCTACGGATTGCTTGAAGCTCATGTTCTTCATACACCTCAGTCCTTGAATCTTACATTCTCTCTCTTTCTCTCTTTCTCTCTCTCTCTCTTTATCTATATCTATATCTATATCTATATATATATATATATATATATATATATAGAAAGATAGATAGATAGATAGATAGATATGTATATATATATATATATATATATTTGAAAAAATGAGTAAAGATGGCTTTTGGGGCAATCATTTTTATTTCAATGATAACATTTACAGTTACTCTAATAAGTTTCAAGCTTTTTGATAGCCATTTTCAAACTGAAATTCTGTGGTTTACCAACTATGGTAAAAACCAGATAAAACCTAAACACCAACCATTAAGACCTCAAAACACCACTAAAAGAAAGGAAATTTTCCCACAAAACAGACTAAGAAACACAAATTTACAATCATATGCAGATGTAACAAGAAATAAGAGGACTTACAATCCCAACCAAAGAACAAATAGAACTGTTCCAACACCAAATCATAGACCCAAACAAACCAGATGGAACAACATTAAAATAATGATTCAACCCCCCAATCCAACAAGTAAGAACCTATTTACCCACGAATAACCAACCGCAAATATTCACATACAGAAAATGCAAAATTACCACATAAACACTCCCAACTCCAACAGAAACCATTTTTTAAGATGAGATATTCCACCAAAAAAGAAAAAAATAACACCAGTCTTCCCAAAACATTAGAAAACAAGCACATAAGCAAACTGAAAATAATAAATTTATGCACTAAGAAATTATCTAAAGAAGAAATTAAATTCCTGGAAAATGGACTGAAATTTACACCCACTCCAAAACCCAACCAAGCTGAACTTATAAAAGTCACAGAAGAATTTTGCCAAAATTTACTTTTGAAAGAATTCTTTCTAAATACTGAACACACAGATGAATCACTGGTCAAAAAGAGAACAGGATTCAGACTCTCCTCAAATAGAGACAAACATTTAGAAGAATATACTAGCCTCCTACGATGATCAACTCAACCTACTATGACAGAGAGGAAATGTAAATCCAACATATCTAAAGATCAATTGGAAGCGTTAAAAAAAGATTCTTCGATAATTTTCAAAGAAGCTGACTAAGGTGGAGCAATAGTTGTCATGGACAAGAACCATTACAAAGATATACTTATGGAACAACTCAATAACCACCACTTCTGCTACAAGAATCTAAACCAAAACGATGATAGAAATATCATGTGCAAGATACATAGACTGGTCTCAAAATATCGTGATAACCTAACTTAAAATGAGGTTAATTATTTAACCAATTTCGAAGTCAAAACCAGTATCTTCTATGGATTACCCAAAATCTACAAATCAAAAGAAATCCAAGACAACATAAAAGAAACAATTCAACATATGCCAAATTCTGAAACCTAGAGACCTGAAACTAGGCCCAATCACTGCAGGACCATCATCCAGTACACAACACTTAAGCAACTTGACAGATAAAGTTCTAAAACCTTTATGCAAAATGATACCAAGTTTTGTCCAGGACAATATGGACTTTTTAAACTACATACCTAAAAGTGTTTACCAGGATACAATTCTAGTTGGTTTCGATGTAACTAGTCTATACACCAACATCTCACATGATGTAGGAATTGAAGCTATAAACTTCTGGTTAACAAAACACCCGAACCATATCATGGAAAGATTCTCAAAAATCTTCATTTTAGAAGGATTAAAATTAATACTGGAAAATAATCACTTCTTCGATAACAACTTCTACTTGCAAATAAAAGGAACAGCAATGGGGACAAAAGCATCCCCTACATATGCAACACTCATTATGAGGTTCTTAGAGGTCAAACTTTATTCCCAACTAACGGAAACAGTTAATGAACAATTCTCCATTTATATCTAAAAAAAACAATTGGAAACAATATTTAGATGATTACTTTATATTCTGGACCCAAAACTAAGAAGACTTAAGAATATTTAACTCACTTTTAAACAACTTACACACTTCAGTAAAATTCGCCATGGAACAAAACACAAAGGAATTACCATTTTTGGACTTACTTCTAATTAAAGAAAATAACACTATAAAAACAGATCTCTTCTACAAAGCTACAGACACACACCAACATTTGAAATTTCATTCCTCCCATCCCTCATATACCAAAAGGATACCCTTTAATATGGCAAAAATAATTTGCACGATGATAATAGATGCAGAATTAAGAGACACAAGATTACAGGGATTAAAAATATTTCTAAAGGAACAAAAATATCCCACTAGTTTAACTGATACAGCAATCACCAAAGCAAAAATCATCCCAACCACAACCCTCAGAGGAAAAGAAACACACAAAAAATATATATAAAAATGAACTCATAGGCATTCCTTTTGTCATCACCCACAACCCATGAAATCACATCATCAACACTGCAAAATGATACCTCCCAATCCTTCAGCCTTAATCAAGAATGAACCGATTAATAACAAACTCCAAAATAATTTATAGCAGACTGCAAGCACCCAACATAAAAAAAACAATGTAGCAAGGAATACTACATTGTTGAAATGTAGACTATATGAGAAAGTAAGGATACACAAACAAGTGATCCATGACCCCTCCATTAGAAAAAGAACCTGTAGCAAATATTTTGAAAAAAAAGGAAAAAGAAAATTTAAAATATTCCCTATCTTCAAATTGTGGACAGAAGACGAACATATTCATAAGGCCAAGGAAAAATATTTTATTCAAAAATATCAGCTAAAACTGAACAAAAAAATAATTGCACACCAGAACTACTGTCTCAACAATCCACAGAAAGACACTAACCAAATACTGCCTGAATAAGGAAAAGTATATATGAATTGAATTAAATTGAA
>NC_043014.1:30024973-30047473 GCF_006345805.1 Octopus sinensis | reverse complement strand
CGTGGCACATCCATTTCCAAGTAAGTTTATCTTCATCTTTTTGATGCGCCTCTCTACTGTATACTGTTTTCTTCCTCTTTCCTTTCTCCCCTCTCTCCTCTCTCTCTCCCCTCTTTCTCCTTTTCTCTTTCTCTCTCTCTCATTGCTCACATGACCATCATCCATCTTTATTTTCCTCATGTGACCATCATTCATTTCCTGCATGGATATTTAAAAGAACGGACGTGTTTTTCTCTCTCCCTTCTTTTAAAAAAAAATGTTTCCCGTTGTTTACATATTTCATTCTTTTATCCCTTGTACATACATACATACATACATACATACATACATACATACATACATACATACATATATAGAGATATATACATATTATATATATACATACATACATACATACATACATACATACATACATACATACATACATACATACATACATACATACATATATAGATATATACATATTATATATATATAATATATATATATATATATATATATATAATAAATATTAGGGAATAAATCCAAATTTACAGGGAAAAAAATCAGATTTAGGATTAAACCCAATTTTATAGTAAAATATTATTATTGACTATTGACTATTTATTAAAATTTTATGTATTGATTAAGTCTTTCCTTGTTTGTTTTGCAAAATAGTGGTTTTGTCTCTAATAATATTTTATATATATATAATATATATATATATATATACATACACATACATACACATACATACATACAAACATACATACATACATACATACATACATGCATACATACATCCATGAATCCATACATGCATACATACATACATACACCAACATGCACATACAAAGGCAATTATTTAACACCATCCCTGCAATTAATATTCTACCTAAGATAACCCAGTAATAGAGAAGACTTCAAGCAGGTTGAAATAAAGTATATACTTAAACCTGTATATGCACCGGTTTAAATATATAAACTCGTATATGTTAGTGAGAAAAAAAGAAGGGAGAAAGCAAGAGTTACAGAGAGCCAGAGTAAAAGTGAGAGAGAGAGAGAGAGGGAGAGAGAAAGATTTCTTTACTATTCCTTGTGACTTTTTGTTTTTATTACTGTATTTCTTATACTTTTACTTTAGGACATTTATTTTTATACTTTGGGGAATATTCCAGACTCATGATAACAGGCTAACCTCTTGCAATCAACAAAATCAAAATGGCACTTAGTTGAACTGACCATAAGAATTGTAACCACACCTCATAGTCACCTGAATGTTTCCTGGAATTTTAAGGATGCACAAATTACAGATAAATGTCATGTGTGGGTCAAATTTCCAGTGTCTGAGTCATCCCATGTTAACAAATACTAAACAAATTACAACTAAACAGTATTTTTAACTGATTCAACCAGTTCTTATGAAAGCTTAACAATACTGCCTCTTTCCACGCTTTATATAATATTGACATAACTATTCTGCTAAATACTAACAAATAGGTCAGCTAACAGTTCGATTTGATACTAACATTATGTCACATACTGCTCTACTTAATATTAATACTATGTCACATTCTGCTCTATCTAATACTAATGCTATATCACATAATGTTTTATTTAATACTAAGTTACACACATTTCTGTATAATACAAGCATTATGTCACATACTCTTCTATTTAATACTAATGCTATGTCACATATTGTACTACTTAATATATGTCATAAGCCGCTCTATTTAATACTAACACTATGCCACATACTGTTTTATTTTATAACAGCACTATGTTACATCTGTTCAATTTATATTACTCAGCTCAGTTTTAGAAAAGATTAAGACCATCAAGCAAAAGCATTTCAAAGAAAATAAATGCTAAGATTTGGTGCTCCACCACCTCCTGCTGCATACCAATGTGAAAAAATGCACAGAAGTCACAAAATGTGCTGAACAAAAGCAATCTAGACATAAAAATGAAAGCAAGAGGAGAGAAACTGATAAACAATTGTGAGGAGAATATAAAATAGTGAGAAAGTAAACACAGAGACCCATAATTAATGTTTTATAGCCCTCTAATTCATTTACATTTATCATACAGTGATGTGGTGTGCACATTCTTATCCTTATTCTTAAGATATTAGAGTTGTTGTCAGGAGCATAGCACAGCATAAGATGTATAAATGCAGACTTTTGGCCCTTTCCAGGAAAACTATCATTTTTGTGACTGCACAGGTAGTAATTTCCTTAAAGTATACCAGTATTATTCTATATTTTTAACTGTAGCAATCTTTCAATGTGACATTTGGGAGTTCAACTACAAGGATATGAGTGCTCTATAAATCAGTTTCTTACTAAAATGACAACTCTACAAACTATATTAAATGACTTTTTTCTTAATTTTCTATCGTCCCAGTTACTTGAATCAGTTAAAGGCTGATTTTTAAGTGACCTGATTTTGATCAGAGAATGTAGCTAAGATCAGAAAAAACTTAGGTATATCCTCAAGTATATCATTTTATGAAGGGTAGTGAATAGTATTTCTGAATAGTGACTAATGGGGAACTTGATTCCATTTTGAAGGTGTGAAGGATAGTTAATAGAATTTATTGTTCCAGGGGTTTGATAGAAACATACTGAAACACTATGATACCAACAGAACTGATTTTGTTCTTGACCTTTGAACCAATTGAATCTGAAGAATCTGCCATCTGTTATTTATTAACCAGGACTCCTTGTATCCAGAGGTGAAATATGGTTATAGTAAAGATAGTGAACGGCAAATAAAGCTAACATGATGAGAACTTGTTTGACCTTTATTTCAACAGGTAAAGAATTATGATTCAGAGTCATCATGTTTAAAGTTTGTTGTTTATACATTCAGTGTTTGTAAGTCATGAAAAGACTCTCCATATTTTGTTAAGAACTCCAGAATATACTCTACTCAGAATCAACTGTAAATTATCCTGAACTCAGTTTTACTCAGAAATATTGGAAGGATAGCTGTCTTATGAAGATTCAATTATTCTTTTCCTATCTTTTGGTCAAATTTACAAAAACCAAGTTCAAAAGTTTCATTTTCTAATAACATTTATCATAATTAGCAAAAGCTAATGAGAGTTTCTCTTGTGGTATCTACTGCAACATAATTTGTTTTAACAGAACATCCACCCTTAAGTGGGAATAAATGTAACTTCTCAGTAATAAATATATACTAATATATGCTGTGAATATCATATCCTTAATACTTTTGCATGTGAAGAGATTAAACAACAATACAAAGAACTTTTCTTGGAATAGTAAAAAGAGTTGTTTGATAAGACAATTAATTACTTTGAATTTGTTGTTGACAGGAGAGATAGATACCTTTACTCTTTTTACTCTTTTACTCTTTTACTTGTTTCAGGCATTTGACTGCGGCCAATGCTGGAGCACCGCCTTTTAGTCGAGCAAATCGAGCCTAGTACTTATTCTATTGGTCACTTTTGCCAAACCGCTAAGTTACGGGGACGTAAACACACCAGCATCGTTTGTCAAGCGATGTTGAGGAGACAACACAGACACACAAATATATACACACACATACATACATACGTACATATATATATATATATATATATATATATATATATATATATATATATATATATATATATATATATATTATTATGGCTGCCTCCTCGTTATCGAGTATGGCCATTGCACGAAGCTTAACTGTTACTGGTGCTATGATCGAATGTGACTTTTTAGCCCAGCTAAAGATCTACAATGTCTTGTACAGAATTGGCAACTAAAACCTTTACTGGTAATAGCTGGGTGTAGTTGTAACTGGGCTTCATGTACCTTTGCATGTCGTTTAAGTCCTCCTATATATATATATATATATATGTATATATATATATATATATATATATATATATATATATATGTATGTATCTACGTATATATATATATATATATATATATATTATATATATATATATATATATATAGGGGTAAAATATGAAAAATTAACGAAAATGCATATTGCAGATAGAAAAGGCTATTTATGACAGTATGACAGGTAGTGACAAATATATACATTTAGATTGACTGAGGTAGTAATACGAGTCATAAAAGTCATTATTATGAGATGATTATAAGATGATAATAATAATAAAGTAAGAGAACATATTATATATATATATATATACGTATATATATATATATATATGCATACATACATACATGTATGTATGCATGATAAATCAGTAGCCACTACACAAATTTTTTTACTCTCCTTGTTTTTTTCTGTGTCCCTTTCTGTAGAAGAGCGTAGGCTCGAAACATAAAATACTTTTTCAATTCCTGTTTGTTTTATACACCACCTGTCTTTGTCTTTTGTTTTTTCGTGAACTCTCCCTATATATATATATATATACATATATACGACGGGCTTCTTTCAGTTTCCGTCTTCCAAATCCACTCACAAGGTTTTGGTCGGCCCGAGGCTATAGTAGAAGACACTTGCCCAAGGTGCCATATAGTGGGACTCAACCCGGAACCATGCGGTTGGTAAGCAAGCTACTTACCACACAGCCACTCCTGTGCCTATGAACTTTTTACAATCATTTATCTCTTTTTTCAAAATTAATAGCCATCAGGAGTGCATGCTGTCGCTCTATTTATAAGAGTTAGACATGTTGTAAGGGACTTGCATAGTAACCTACGACATGGTAACATGAACTTGGTTATTGTAATGTAGGCTTGCATGCCAAGTAAATGCACAAGAATGTGCCTCATGCTTTCTTTTATGGGTCACCATGGGTTTTAAGAGTGTTGCTACAAAAGCAGTTTTCTTCATTCATTGATTGCTTTCCAGTCCCTCACAACTCTTCTCATCTTTTACTTCCAGTCATGCAGTTGCTGCTGTTGTTGCTGTTGTTTGTTGTTGTTATTCTGGCTCCCTCCCCAAAATCTCAGGCCTTGTACCTAGAGTAGAAAAGTGGTATGTTTATGTGATGGAGGAAGTTGTTATATGATAACTTGGTAACTTGACTAGCTAAAACTAAAAACTAAATATCCTTATCCTATACTCTCTTTACTCTTTTACTTGTTTCAGTCATTTTTGACTGCGGCCATGCTGGAGCACCGCCTTTAATCGAGCAACTCGACCCCAGGACTTATTCTTTTGTAAGCCCAGTACTTATTCTATCAGTCCCTTTTGCCAAACCGCTAAGTAACGGGGACATAAACACACCAGTATCGGTTGTCAAGCGATGTTAGGGGGACAAGCACAGACACACATACGTATACACACACATATATACATATACAAATATACGACGGGCTTCTTTCAGTTTCCATCTACCAAATCCACTCACAAGGCATTGGTCGGCCCGAGGCTATAGTAGAAGACACTTGCCCAAGGTGCCACGCAGTGGGACTGAACCCGGAACCATGTGGTTTGTAAACAAGCTACTTACCACACAACCACTCCTGTTAGAAAAGGAGCAAGAATATGCAGAAAAATCATTGCAGCTGTTGCCATGCCCTAGGTCAGCCCTGACTGGAGCAAACCTATGATGAAAATCATTCTGTGAACATCTCATTTTTAACTTATATGTAGAGAATCCAGTGTATCCTTTTCTATGGTCTGCAAGTGATATGATGAGATTTGGCTATTGTTTCTATGACCACATAAAGATTCTCTCATTGGCTCAAACTTAGATGTTATTCACTTGCTGTCACTGTTCTTGCTCTTGCTATTATTGCTGCTAATTTTGTTATTACTTCAGCTGTAGTAGTAGTAGTAGTAGTAGTAGTAGTGGTGGTGGTGGTGGTGGTAGTAGTAGTAGTAGTTTATTTAAATTCAATAACAACATCATTCTTCATATTATTTATTAGTCATTGCAACAATAACAGCTGAAGTAGTAACAAAACTGTTGCTGCCGTTGCTGCTGCTGCTGCTGCTGCTGCTGCTGATGATGATGATGATGATGATGATGATGGGGTTGTGGGGGCAGTAATAGTGATGATGATAATCAGCCAGATGTTTGTGATAGTTGTGATGGTAGAGGTAATGATGTTAATGTTGATAATAGCAGTGGCAGCAGCAGTAGCAGCAGTGGCAGTGGCAGCAGCAGTGGCAGTGGCAGCAGCAGTGGCAGTGGCAGCAGCAGTGGCAGTGGCAGCAGCAGTAATGGCAGTGGCAGCAGCAGCAGCAGCAGTGGCAGTGGCAGTGGCAGCAGCAGCAGTGGCAGCAGCAGTGGCAGCAGCAGTGGCAGCAGCAGTGGCAGCAGCAGCAGTGGTGGCAGTAGTTGTATTGGAGATTTCTAACTGAATAAAAGCTACCTTTGCTTTCAGCCTGGTTTTAATGAGAATGATGTTTTCAAACGTGAAAAGTTGGCTTCCAGCCACCTGAAAAGTTTGGTTAAATTTAAAGAATTTGTAAAAGCCAACATTCTTGCCTTTTATCAGTTTGTTTTCAAGAAATTGATTGAGCAGACAATAAGTGTGCGTAATGGGAGTGGTAGGAGATTGGGTGTAGAAGGAGAGGCCACCATCATCATCATCATCATCAACATTTAAAGTTCGTTTTCCATGCTGGCATGGGTTGGATGACTTGATAGGAACTGGCAAGGCCAGGAGCCAAAGCAGATAAGGGGTAGAAAAGGCAGCGAGTTGGCTGAAATGTTAGCACGCCGGGTGAAATGCTTAGTGGTATTTCGTCTGTGGTTACGTTCTGAGTTCAAATTCCACCGAGGTCGACTTTGTCTTTCATCCTTTCAGGGTAGATAAATTAAGTACCAGTTATGCACTGGGGTTGATGTAATCAACTTAATCCATTTGTCTGTCCTTGTTGATCCCTTCTATGTTTAGCCCCTTGTGGGCAATAAAGAAATAAGATAAGGGGTAGAATAAGAGAGAGGGAAAGTAAGAGTGTTAGGTGAGGTAGAAGATGCGAAAAGAAATGTAAGAGGGGTGGTGAGAGGAAGTGGAAAAGTAAAAGAGAGAAAGAGGTGGGGAAAGGTTCTCCACCACCATTTGACAACATGTATTGGTTTGTTTACATCCCCATAACTTAGCTGTTCAGCAAAAGAGTCCAATAGAATAAGTACCAAACTTTAGGAAAAACAAAAACATGTACTGGGTTTGGTCTGTTCAACTGATCCCTTCAAGATGATGCTCCAGTATGGCCACAGTCCAATGACTGAAACAAGTGAAGTATAACTGATTAAAGAAAGTGAGGAAGTGATAAAGAGGAGAAGAGACAGTGAATGGTAGGGAAAATGCAGAAAGATGGAGAAAGAACATAGAAATGAGGAAGTTAGGGTTGGTTTGGTGGTTATGGTAGTGTTGGTAGTGGTAACACTTGTATTGTAAAGGTGATGGTGGTGGTTGTGATGATCATGATGATGATGGTGATAATCATCATCATCATCATGGACATCATCACCATCATCATCATAGTGGTGGTTGTGGGGGTCATGGTAGGGATATTTGTGGTTGAGCTGGTGGTGATTTTTCATTCTTTTATTCTTTTACTTGTTTCATTCATATGACTGCAGCCATGCTGGAGCACTGTCTTGAAGGGTTTTAGTCAAACAAATCGACCCCAAGACTTATACTTTGTAAACTTAGTACTTCTTCTATTGGTCTCTTTTGAGGAACCGCTTAGTTAAGAGGTCATAAACACACCAAAAATCAAAATGAATGTGAATAAATAAGCTTTATATTTGACAGAGTAGTCTGAATGCAGAAGGGTTAACTGTTTAATTTGGTGTTCAGATGTCACTAAAGTCAACTTTGCCTTTTATTCTTCTGGAGTCAATGTAATTTAACTGAACCTCCTCCAAGTTTGTGGGGGTATTTTTGTTTATGATGTCAGGGGAACAAACACAGACACACACACACATAAATATATACATATATCTATATATATATATATATATAACAAGCAAAAATGCTGGTTCTAAAAATCTCTCTAAGAGATCAATGCAGTAGTTGTACTGACAAGTAATATTTGTAGCCACTTTAACATGGCTGTCTGTTCAAACAGGCTCTACTGCAATTTTTTAACCCCAAGAGGACATCTCCTCTAGCTGGTTAACGATGCAGCTCTGTGTTGTTAACCAGCTAAATGAGATGTCCTCTTGGGGTTAAAAAATCACAGTAGAGTCTGTTCAAACTGACAGCCATGTTAAAGTGGCTATGAATATTATGGCTGTGTGGTAAGTAGCTTGTTTACCAACCACATGGTTCCGGGTTCATTCCCACTGCATGGCATCTTGGGCAAGTGTCTTCTGCTATAACCCCGGGCCGACCAAAGCCATGTGAGTGGATTTGGTAGATGGAAACTGAAAGAAGCCCGTCGTATATATATATATATGTATGTGTTTGTGTGTCTGTGTTTGTCCCTCTAGCATTGCTTGACAACTGATGCTGGTGTGTTTACATCCCCGTCACTTAGCAGATCGGCAAAAAGAGACCGATAGAATAAGTACTGGGCTTACAAAGAATAAGCCCCGGGGTCGATTTGCTCGACTAAAGGCGGTGCTCCAGCATGGCCGCAGTCAAATGACTGAAACAAGTAAAAGAGTAAAAGAGAGAGTAGTAGGGTCTGTTCGAACTGACAGCCATGTTAAAGTGGCTATGAATATTATATATATATATATATATATATATATATATATATATATATATATATATATATATATATATACACATATATGATGGGCTTCTTTCAGTTTCTGTCTACCAAATCTACTCACAAAGCTATAGCAGAAGACTCTTGCCCAAGGAGCCATACAGTGTGACTGAACCTGGAACCATGTGGCTGAGAAGTAAGCTTCTTACTACACCCGTATCTAAAAAGGCAATAAAAGATGATAAAAGCATAAAATTAACAAGTGAAAGGAAGTAGAGGCCATTACAGTAGTGGTAGAAGTAATGAGGAGGGACAGAAATGCAACTTGATGTTGAACTTGAAAAATTCTTATTTCGTTAGAAAGAAACAGGAAAGAAGAAAAATAAGAAAGAAAAGGAAACATGGTGTAGGAAGGATTAACCTTTTAGCATCCAGGTTACTTTATTAAATCTAATGTTAATTTATTCACATCATTTTGAATTCATTCTGTGTTATGTTGTAGCTTTGAGATTTCAATGATGTGATCATCAGTTTTTGGAATGATATTGTAGGGGAGATGTGAGCAGCCAGTTCTTGCTATTATGAACATAAAACATGTAGAATATTTGGGCCATATATGGCCAGATTAAATGCTAAAGGGTTAAGGAGCAGATGATGAACAAGGAGGGTTGATGATCCACATATCCCAGAATAAGTGGTGGGGTGCTCAACCACACATCACAGTAATGACTGTGATGGTATTGCTTCTGTTAAATATTAATAAAAATATAGATATTTATATTCTGAGTTCTGTTTTTCCTGCTTGCATGACTGTCTCATGTGGTCATTTCAAAATGTAGCCACATGTGAATCGTTGGTGATTTTCTTCCTTTCTATTGGACTTTCCTCTGTTTCTGAAGAAAAGCGTTGCTCGAAACGTTAAACCATCTTTCTTTCCTTCCCTGAGTATCTGCTAATACTTTACATGTACCACATCTTCACGTTGTTGTTTTCTTGTGTTTGTTGTTCTTCTTTTTGGGATTTACTATATATATATATATATATATATATATATATATATATATATATATATATATATACGTATGTATGTCTAGTGTAGGAAACAGCATCAATTTACTGCATGAATTATATTATACATGCTACCAAGTAAACCTGAACCAACAAGGAAGCTTTGATGCAATTATTCTATCTATCCCCAATACCATCCAAGTTACTTTCAAACAAAAATTACTGGTATCAATGCCCAGAAATTAAAATGAGATGGTCATGGCTGGAAGCCAATCCAATAATAGCAAACTTCTTACATACCACACAGATCAAAAAAATGTGTGCATCGATTACACTGGGGAATGATTTTTGTTGTCTGGTGTTGGAAACATGTTTCCTAGTAATTTGGAAGGGTGCAGGAGTGGCTGTGTGGTAAGTAGCTTGTTTACCAACCACATGGTTCAGGGTTCAGTCCCACTGCGTGGCATCTTGGGCAAGTGTCTTCTACTATAGCCTCGGGCCGACCAAAGCCTTGTGAGTGGATTTGGTAGAAGGAAACTGAAAGAAGCCTGTCGTATATATGTATATATATATATGTGTGTGTGCATGTTTGTGTGTCTATGTTTGTCCCCCTAGCATTGCTTGACAACCGATGCTGGTGTGTTTATGTCCCCGTCACTTAGCAGTTCGGCAAAAGAGACCAATAGAATAAGTACTGGGCTCACAAAGAATAAGTCCCAGGGTCGAGTTGTTCGATTAAAGGCGGTGCTCCAGCATGGCCACAGTCAAATGACTGAAACAAGTAAAAGAGTAAAAGAGTAAAGAGAGTGTAGGGCTGACTTCAAAATGAAATCCATTTTGCCCTGTCATGCCCAGATTTTTCACAGACTCACATGTTCCATTTTGCAATGTTTCCAGTATTGTCACCATTTCTAAGGATAGATTTGACTTCATCAAATGCAGATCTATGTATGGAGCTTGACATAATATTGAAATATAGTCTTTCAATATTATTTAAAGTAAATGCAACTACAAAGGTGAAATCAAAAGTCATGATTTAAGTATCTTTAGTAAATAAAAAGTTACTTGAGTAACTTTCAATATTTTCAACCTAACAAGTTTTAAATGTCCTTTATACAATTACATGTTAAAAAACAACACACTTCTGTGATCCTTGATATCATACATATCTCATAATAGTGGAATTTGTCAGTGAGTAGGCCTATACTGTGGCTATTATTGCAAACCAGAAGAGACATATTTTGTTAGATTTTTAACTATTTCTTATGAAAATTGGTATTTTGATTAATGTTTTAATTGTGAAGTCACATGGGTCAAGGTTACTTTTTGTCAAGTGTTATCTAAAAACTGTGGAAAGAACTTCATGGTGTTCAGGGCCTGCCTTTGGAGGTGTGGGGCCCAATTGGGAACAATTTAGGTGGGCCCCAGATTCCCAGTCAACTTGCTCCAAGGTATCTAGCCATTGAAACTATGCTACCGTGTAGTGCCACGTAAAAGCACTCAGTCCACACTGCAAAGTAGTGGCGTTAGGAAGGACTTTAAAACCATGCTCCTGTGTGGTGCCATGGAAAAACACTCAGTCTATGCTAAGTGGTGGCACGAGGAAGGGCATCCAGCTACAAGACCATACCAAACCAGATGGGTGCTAGATGTAGCCCCTGGCTTGTTGGCCCCTGTCAAACCGTCCAACCCATGCCAGCACAGAAAATGGACGTTAAAAGATGATGATGATATACATATATATATATATATATATATATCACGTCGATCATGTGACCAGCCAGACCATCAGATGTTGTTACACATCGCTGGTCACAATGCGCTTCGCATTGTTTTAGCCTTCGAATGACGCCACCCCGCTGGCTAAGCGAGCAGGCCAACAGAAGAAAGAGTTGGAGAAAGAGTGGTGAAAGAGTACAGCAGGGATCACCACCCCCTGCATCGTGGAGCTTTTAGGTGTTTTCGCTCAATAAACACTCACAACGCTCTGTCTGGGAATCGAAACCGTGACCGCAAGTCCGCTGCCCTAACCACTAGGCCATTGCGCCTCCACACATATATATATATGTATATATATATATATATATATATATATATGTGTGTATATATATATATATATATTATATATATATATATATATCTGTGTGTGTGTATGTATATGTGTGTGTGTGTGTGTGTGTGTGTGTGGTAACTTTCTGAAACATTGGTAATTTGTTAATTAAAAGTTTCTACATCCATGTCTCAGATGGTGTCAATTACGATTACATCAGAATTTGTGGTGTAAAGCATTTTCTCTCTCTTCTAAATAAACTCAAAGGTAGCTGGTTCTCAATATGGTTGTTTAGTATATTAGAAATACCAGTTATTAGACATAAGAAACAGCCACTATTCTGATCTCCTTAAATGCCGCAAAGAGAAAAGAAATTTTATCGCATCATCCTCATCTTTCCTTCTCTCACTATACACACAAACACATATGTGCATGCTTGTGCGTATGTATACAATAGGTGCAGGAGTGGCTGTGTGGTAAGTAGCTTGCTTACCAACCACATGGTTCCGGGTTCAGTTCCACTGTGTAGCACCTTGGGCAAGTGCCTTCTACTATAGCCTCGGGCCAACCAAAGCCTTGTGAGTGAATTCGGTAGATGGAAACTGAAAGAAGCCCATTGTGTATATGCATATGTATATATATGTATATGTGTATGTTTTTGTGTCTGTGTTTGTCCCCCAAACATTGCTTGACAACCAATTCTGGTCCCCGTAATTTAGCAGTTCGGCAAAAGAGACCGATAGAATAAGTACTAGGCTTACACAGAATAAGCCCTGGGGTTGATTTGCTCTATTAAAGGTGGTTCTCCAGCATGGCTGAAGTCAAATGACTGAAACAAGTAAAAGAGTAAAAGACTAATTCCCCACAAAATAAAAATACATATACATACAATAATACACATAAATACAAAAACCTCGACCAAACCAGTATCAAAAATAACTGAACTTTTAACCTTTAATCATTGTAGCCAAAATACTGAGTACCGAAATTTTTTACACATACACATCCATTTAGCCTTTTCCTTTTATCATTTTATAAATTTTTTGCTTTCTTTAATAATACATACATATATATATACCTACATACATACATAAATACGTACATACATACATACATACATACATACATACATACTACATACATACATACATACATACATACATACATACATATATACATACATACATACATATTTACATACATACATACTACATACATGCATACATATATATATATATATATATATATATATAATACACTTTATTGAAATAAATAAGTAAATAAGTTTCCCCAAAATTAAACATATTTATAGAAACTGACACACACAAACATACGCACACATATATACATATAATTCACTCACATACCCTCATAGGCACACAAATATTTTACCCAAACATCCCCAAACCCTTACAGTAAAAATATGTTACATAACCCTTGAAAGCACAATAAATTTCTTCAAATTCGGTGGCTGACCCAAACAATTTTGGGTATCTTGTGTTGCTAAAGTGTAGAAAGTATGGTTCTTTTTCTTTTTCCATTTTTTTTTTTTTGAAAGACCATATAGATTTTTGTAAAAGACTCCAGGGAGACCGCCTTTATGAAATGTCGGTGTATAGAATGTGGCCCTCTTGAGCGCGGAGCCCCTTCAGCGTGGGGCCCGATTGGGAGCAATTGGTCCATTCGGCTTAAGGCTGGCCCTGATGGTATAAATCCTTAAAATCCTTTAAAATGTTTTAGCCCGAAGGCCGCGGCCATGCTGGGGCACCACCGCTGAGGTATGTATAATCTTTATGGAACTTTGTATTTGCTTACTTTATGACTGGCTTGAATAAATGCTTTATATTTGTGAGAGAAGAAAATGCAAAAACAGCTCTGATGTCTTATACTATATTTGCTGATGTTACACTTTATGTAGGTAGCAATAACATTTTGTGTTAAACAATAAAAAGTACTTTTTAAAAAAAAATTTTTTTTTACTTGTTTCAGTCAGTTGACTGCGGCCATGCTGGAGCACCGCCTTTAGTCGAGCAACTCGACCCCAGGACTTATTCTTTGTAAGCCCAGTACTTATTCTATCAATCTCTTTTGCCGAACCGCTAAGTGACGGGGACATAAACACACCAGCATCAGTTGTCAAGCAATGCTAGGAGGACAAACACAGACACACAAACACACACACGCATATATATATACATATATATACGACGGGCTTTGGTCGGCTCGAGGCTATAGTAGAAGAAACTTGCCCAAAGTGCCATGCAGTGGGACTGAACCCGGAATCATGTGGTTGGTAAGCAAGCTACTTACCACACAGCCACTCCTATGTGGTTTGTGTTAGTTTCTTATTTCAGTATTGTATTTAATGACAAAATTGACATTTGGGGGTGGGGGTGGGAGGTAAAAAAGGAATTCCTGTTTATCAAAAAACTTGATGCGATAGAAAATTTCTTAGGGCATTTCTGAACCCAGCACTATCAAATTAGGTAGGACTAATTGTAAAAAGCAAGACAAATAAAAATTTCTTCAGAAATGTTCCCCAGTATTATCAATGAAATGATAAAAACAGCTGACCAGTCCTATTACTTACAGACAGACAATACAACAGACAATACAACTGTGCTTATTCTGAGAGTAAACTGAAGAAAAAAAAACTTGAAATGATTGAAGAAAACTGACAGTAGTTTTGAAACCAGCATGTTAATTTTAGTCTAAACCAAGGGAAAAAACAAACTCAACAGAAATTATGTTCAAAATTGTTCTCCTGTGTTAGCTGTCTGGTCTGCTGGATGTTTGACGGAATATAAATACTCTGTCTTTCGAACCATCTCCTTAGAACCCAGCTGAATGGTCGACTACTGCTTATCATCGGTCAGCTTGACCATAGCTGACTTAGGTCAATGCAACAAGCAACTATCTAAAAGCAGACATATTACTGTTGCATGGATACTCTAAATGGCAACTCTTTCTGCCAAAATAGCAGCCAAATTTCCCTCAAATTCCATTCAAACATCATCATCATCATTATTTAACATCCCCTTTCCAAGCTAGCATGGGTTAGACAGTTTGACTGGAACTGGTAAGCCAGAAGGCTGCACCAGGTCCCAGTCTGATTTGGCATGGTTTCTATGGCTGGATGCCCTTCTTAATACCATTCTATCTACTTACAAAGGAAGAACACATTGAATTTTATTTAGTCTTAGATACACTATGCCTGAACAAAAAGGAGATTTCATGATTCTCGATTGATAAAACACTTAGGATCATATGCCTGTTTGATCAAGGATGACCATATTCTACAGGACAATAACTTAGATCTAGGTGAACCTGGCCAAGTGTGTGTTAATCATAGACAGTGTTGTGTCTATAACAAGATATGAACTACCAATGTTGCAGTTATTACATCTAGTAGTCTGTTACTACAGTCTATGGATCACTTCTATTCTTCACCTTGTTTGTTTGAGATGGAGTAGCAATCACAGTTTCAGTTCTAACTGGCAGCTGTAATTTCACTTTACTTACCTGTCTGGTTGGTGACTAAGTAAGGTTTAGCTGTTGGAAATGTGTGCATTAAGGTTGGGTGGGGGTGGAAATAAGGTATAGTCATAGAAGTCACATGAAAAGACAAGGAGAGAAAAAGAGAGACAGGAAAATGGTAGGTGAGGTAAGAGATATAGAAAGAAAAATAAATAAGAGAGAGATATGGAGGGGTGGGGCGAGATGGGGATGGGGAAAGAGAAAGGAGATGGGTAGAGAGAGAGAGAGAAAGAGAGAGAGAAGCCAATGATGAAGAAATAGAGAATTCATATGACAGAAAGAGCATAAAATTGATCCTGAAAGGGAGCAAACATTTCTCTTAATTTATCTGTATGGTCTTGTCTGTCTGTTTGTCACTCAAATGTGATTAAGACAAATTCCTGAGTCAATGACCTGAGACTTGTGACATGAGGTCAAGTACCTACATTTTAAAATCATTTTAGAGACTTTTATAATAGTTGTTGCTGTTGCTGTTATCATTATTATTATTATTATTACTACTACTACTACTACTACTATAACAACTGCTATTATTACATGATAACAAGCGACAACCAAAACAACAACAGTAGCAATTACAGTGACAACAATAACAAACCATTGTTTAATCTAAAAATACTTTTCTCTCCTTCCACTTCAATCACATCTTCTCCCACTTCCTCTCTCTTTCTCTCTCTCCATCTATTTCCTTTCCCTCTCTTTCCTTCTTTCTCATTTTAACTTTCCAAACTTTTTTCTGTCCTCATTTACTCTCTCAACCTCACTCAAGCTCTCTTATTTTTGTCACAACTTCACTCAAGCTCTTACTTTGTCACCAGCCTCACTCAAGTTTCTGTGTTTTTAGATTTTTACTCAAACTCTGTTTGTCATTTCACTCCCCCCTCTCTCTCTCTCTCTCTATCTATCTCTTTCCCTTTCACGATTTCATTGTCAAAGTTTATCAAAATGGAATGGATGTTCTGTAACCCTTGAGATCATGGAGCATTTTATCATCCTATTGTATCATCAACATCAATTTAATCTGCGGGGGAACCCATCCTTCTGCAGTCTATATTTACATAATAATTTGATCCCTATCCAACAACTTACCACACCACAGCACTCATCACTTACTGTCTCTTATATCTGTTGGATATTAAGCATACATAACAATTTGCTCATTTAAATATAAACTGCCACTGTTCTTAAGTTCCTGCAGTTCACTATTTTGTATATATCTAATCCTTTCATTCAATTGTCATATGTCACTAGATATTTGGTAGCATATCGCTTAGAAAATATTCTAAAGTGTTTTGCCTAAAGAAGTGGCACTTTATGAAAATGTGAACTTGCAAACGTCACATAGTGATGTTATATAATATTACATGTCAAGCTGTATAATGAACCCATGTTCTGAATAAAATCACAACAGAAACAAATGTAGTAATACCCCAAAATACCCATTCATTTTATTCTTATTACTATATATATATGTAGGCGTAGGAGTGGCTGTGTAGTAAGTAGCTTGCTTACCAACCACATGGTTCCGGGTTCAGTCCCACTGCATGGCACCTTGGGAAAGTGTCCTTTACTATAGCTTCAGGCTAACGAAAGCCTTGTGAGTGGATTTGGCAGATGAAAACTGAAAGAAGCCTGTCATATATTTGTATATGTATATATGTGTGTGTATATGTATGTGTGTATGTGCTTGTCACCCTAACATCGCCTGACAACCGATGCTGGTGTGTTTATGTCCCTGTAACTTAGCGGTTCAGCGAAAGAGACCGATAGAATAAGTACTAGGCTTACAAAGAATAAGTCTTGGGGTTGATTTGCTCATCCGAAAGGTGGTGCTCCAGCATGGCCACAGTCAAATGACTGAAACAAGTAAAAGAGAAAAGTGTATATATATATATTGTGTGCGAATGTGTGTGTGTGAGTGTATTCTTTTATCCTTTTATTTGTTTCAGCCATGCTGGAGCACGACCTTAAAGGGTTTTAGTCAAACAAATTGGCCACATGACTTTTTTTTGAAGTCTAATACTTATCCTAATGGTCTCTTTTGCTGAACTGCTAAGTTACAAGCACTTAAATACACCGACACTGGTTGTCAAGCGGCAATGGGGAGGGGGGGACAAACACAGGCACAAAGACATGCACATACACACACACACACACACACACACACACACACACACACATATATATATATATATGACAGGCTTCTTTTCAGTTTCTGCTAACCAAATCCACTCACAAGGCTTTTGTCAGCCCGATGCTATAATGTGGTGAAGCAAATTTCTTTGCTGAACCCTAATTATAATTATACTCATAATTATAAGAATTTTATAATATATATATACACACACACACATATATATATATGTATATATGTGTGTGTGTGTGTGTGTGTGTGTGTGTGTGGTTCAAATGTACTAAAAACAAAAGACAAAGCGGGTGTATTAGTTTGATGCTCAGGAAGAATGGAAAAGTCTTCGACGTCCGTTTTGAGCCAATGCTCTTTGACAGAAAGGGTAAGAGGAAAGAAAATGGAGATATATATGAATGCATGTGTGTATATGTGTATATGTGTTTATGTTGGGCTCACAATCAGGATGTAGTGAGTTTGATTCCTGGACTGGGTTGCTTGTTGCATTCTTGAGGAAGAAACTTTATTTCACATTGCTCCAATTCACTCAGCTGTAGAAATGAGTTGCAACATCACTGGTGCCAAGCTGTATCAGCCTTTGCCTTTCCCTTGGATAACATTGGTAGTGTGGAGAAGGGAGGCTGGTATGCATGGGCGACTGCTGGTCTTCCATAAACAACATTGCCCTGACTTGTACCTCGGAGTTGCAATACCATGCTTCATTCATGACTGAAGGGGGTCTTTACCCTTTATATGTTTGTGTATATCCCTATCTAGACATCACATGTTTTTTACAAATAAGCGTCCCTGTCATACAAGTCTTCTGTCTGTGAAAAACATGTCTGGCTTTGGAGAAATATTACTATGCTTAGAAATAGGTGACGGTCGGTAAAAAGCTGCTTCCACAAATTTGCCCAACCCACACAAGCATGGAATTGTAGATGATAATGATGATACATATATCCATGTGTGTATATATATATATACATATGTGTGTATGCATGTATATGTTTATATCCTTGTCTGTGTTTCTGTTTACTAGTGCAAACCAGCATTGCTTCTCTTTATATCATATATTTGACTTGGTACTTCAATAAATAGAGTTCAATGAAAAAAAGTAACAGTTTGAAATAAGTACTGATGTTAATAAGATCCATTAAAAACCCTTGAAGGCAGTGCTTCAGGATGGAGATAACCCAATCATTGAAACCAGTGTGACTTTAAACCAGTGGTTTTCAACCAGGGTTCCGAGGAACCTTAAGGTTCCGCCAGTACAGTCCAGGGGTTCCGCAAGAAGTTACAAAACTGCTAAAATCAGCAGTAATTTCTAATTCTCCTGTGCAGATATGTGTTCATAAGACTATTAAACTATTGCTCAGGGGTTCCTCGAGCCAGTGAAATGTTTCCTTGGGGTTCCGCTCCAGCAAAAAGTTTGAAAAGCACTACTTTAAACTGCATCCAGTAGAGAGGCCCTTGTTTGAGAGTTCCTGGGTTTTGAGGAATGTGGAAGCACCTCTTAGCCTCTGTTGTTCCCAGGTCTACTCTGACCCAGAGAAGTAGCACCTATCAAGGTTCCACCTGAGGTACATTGAAATCATGGGATGCTGCATGGTGATTGTAAATTATTTTGGCAGATGAACTAATTAAATTAATGGTAAGTATCACTAGATGCTGTGCAGATGAACAGACAACAAACTGTCAATGGTTAGGATCAACCAGTTCAGTTAACAAACTACCACTACCATCTGTAGCTGTGACATGCAAAGATGAGATATTTCAGCTTGCGAAAGACTAGTATGATCTACTGGTCCAGGTTAGTTGCCTGATTTGGATGGATAAGGAACAATAAAAGTATATAAAAGTCTATTAAAATTTCAGAGTCCCTGATGAAGCTACTGAAAATATTTACAAAGTGGACACAGAAATAACTATGTAGTTTAAGGTTTGATCACATTGTGTAAAACTTTTTGAGCCAGTGTCTTATTTCAGAGTAAACAGGAACTGCATCAAAGAGATCATTCCTGTTTTTTGGTGGTAGCTTAACTAGTGCTGTTTTAAAGCGTGGTTTGCAGCAGTATCTGTGAAGTAACCTGACCTGGGTTAGGATTAGAGTAGTGGGTTTAGGGTAGTGGGTTTAGGATTAGGGTTTAGGGTTAGACTTAGAATTAGGGTTAGACTGCATGCTAAATTGTAAATGGTCAGGTAGACTGTATGCTAAAGTGGCACCACTTAATCTGTTACTCAGTTTAACACCTCAGTCTGGCCCTAGTGTATGCCCTAAGCAGAATCCAGTCTGTAACAAATATTTGATTGGGGGCAAAGCTACTTGTCTGAAGATAACTTCCTCACATTTATCTGTCAATCTGAGAGGATCTGAAAATGGTTATGGTAGCTTTTCCTCTAAGCTCTGGAAAAGAAATTTTGATTCAATCTCACTCTCACTCTTTTTATACTCTTTTATTTAACCTCTTTAATTCCACTTCCCTCATCTACTCATAAATCTCTCACCAGCTTTCTCTCTGTCTCGCCCTCTCTTTAACTCTCACTCTCTTGTATAAACAGTCACATGACTTCCTTATCTTCTTTGTCTTCACTCACTCCTTCTCTTTCACATACTCATGCACATATATATTTGACTCATGGCTTCTTCCCACAATCACCAGATGAGGCTGGCAAACGGCCACGCTCGGATGGTGTTTTTTATGTGCCACCGACACAGGTGCCAGACGAGGCTGGCAGACGGCCACACTCGGATGGTGTTTTTATGTGCCACCGACACAGGTGCCAAGGAAAAAAAGAGGAAAGGAGTCTCTTGATGGATTGTTCCATATGTATGTATGTAAGTATGTATGTATGTATGTATGTATGGATATTCATATCTGTATCTATTTATCTATCTACATGCATACACACACACACACATACATACATACATACATGCAAACATACATACATGTATACATACACGCAAACATACATACATACATACACACATATATGCATATATACATACTTGTCCTGTTTTCCATTTGTTTCTCTCATTGTTTGCATATGGAACTCATTTGTTTACTGGAAATAGCAGTCAATAAACTTATGATGTTATAGTTAAGCTTCACTGTTTATATATTGGCAAAGATGTGTGTGTGCAGCAAACATTAAAATTTCGTCTTACCTCTACAAAGAACATTAGATAAATGGACAATCCAGAATTGGATAATCTAGTACCCAAAACTCACAACCATATAACAGGATTGTGACACAAACAGCATTGTAGACAGCCACTCTTGTTCTGATATTGATGTTTTTGTTGAGAAGGACACAAGTACTTATCTGACCAAATGTGGCAGAGGCAAGACGAATACGGCGCTGAATATCGTCTGTCAGATTGAGGGTGTTATTGAGGACTGTGTCAAGGTACGTGAATTTGTTAACATTAGCAACTGTCGCATCTTCAACATGGAAAGAGCATAGATTGTCGGGGAATTTCCGTCTTCTTGGTATTGATGGACTAGGCCAGCATGGCTGTATGCATCTGACATGTGGTCCAAGAACCTTTGAAGGCTAGCAGAGCTATGGCTGACAAGTGCCATATCATCTGCATATTGCAACTCAAAGATGTATTGAGGTGACATCTTTGTTACTGATTTCAGGGACCTCAGATTGAAAATACTGCCATCTGGCAGTTATTGCATCTTTTAGCTTGAATGAATACCTGGTGTGGCGGGCTATGGCTGCCATGTAGAAGTTGAAGATGCATCCTTGCTTGACACCGACTTGAACTGGGAAGAAGTCAGACTGGGCGCCATTATAGATGGCTTTGGTGATCATTCTATTGTGGAAGTCCTTCAGAATGGCAAGAAAATTTGGTGGGTAGCCAAATTTTGTCAGGATTTCCCACAAAACATCACAGCTAATGGTATTGAAGGCTTTGGTTAAGTCTATAAAAGTTATGTAAAGGGAGTGGGTTTGCTCATGGCATTTCTTCAACTATGTGAACCTGTTTATTGGCTACATCGAAGCCCAAATATTCTCACGATTCACCGGTCTCACTCCCGAACTATAAAGTTGTTACATTAATGACTGTATCAGTGCAACATCACTCTCCTGCAAACAACTAGACTCCTTCCTCTCTTTTGTCCAATCCTTCCATCCTGCCCTTGAATTCACCTGCACTATTTCTCAACATACACCACTCCGCTCTCATTACCTCCATCCACTACAAACACACCGACTCACACTCATACTGTAACTTCTCCTCCTCCCACCCTACCCATACCAAGCTCTCCATACCCTACTCCCAATTCCTCCATCTGCGCAGGCTCTGCAGTAACAAAACCATGATTTTGAGACTCAGTCTCAACTCATGGCTCACCACTTCATCCTTCATGGATATCTCCTCACCAGTATCCACACAGCCCTTGCCAAAGCATGTTCTGTGGACTGTGTCTCTGCTCTCTCTCCATGCACCCACCCCACCATTGCCCATCTCCCATTTCACCTCACCTACCACACTTCCATCTTGCCCCTCCAATATATCATTCTCCAAGCCTTCTGGCGACTCCAGTCCAAACCCCCTACCTCACACATTTTCCCCAACCTACACCTTTCCTCCTTCAATGAACCCACAACCTGCATGACCTCCTGGTCCACAGTTTCTTCCCTAACCCCACCTCCCAACCTGATTCATTCCCCTGCTCTCACCCACGCTGCCGCACTTGCCCCTACCTCTCCAACACCACCATCCTTACTGGCATCCATCATCATCCCTATCATGTCACTAACTCCTTTACCTGCACTTCTAGCAATGTCATTTACTGCATCTCCTGTTCTTTCTGCCCTTCTCTGTACATTGGTCAAATGGGATGCTGCTTGACTGACCAGTTCATGGAGCACCTCTGAGACATCAGGACTCAGCAATGACACCCCAGTTTCATGCCATTTCCACTCTACTGGTCATTCACTACAACAACTGTCTGTGTTCGGATTGTCTCTGCATAGGAGCCATCTGGACTCCCGCCTTTGCCATGAACAGAAATTAAACTTCTGTCTTCGCTCCTTTGCACCACATGGGCTCAACTCTTCTCCTCTCCTGTCTTCATCTGACACCTAATTTCTCTCTTCACTTCCATGCACCTTCTCTTTTCAATGATACCCCTGTCAACCCACACCTCACTCT
>NC_043014.1:29954973-30019973 GCF_006345805.1 Octopus sinensis | reverse complement strand
TTTAAATTGCAAAGTCTTTTGATCAGATCCCCACTATGACACCATGAACACTTCAAAATTAGATTTCTGATCATATAAGCCACTTCAAATTTTATTTTAGCAAGTTTAAAGTAATTTCTTTTGTGCTGTAAACCAGTTACCATTTCTCTGGTGTCCCCCTTCCTCAAAATTTATCTTACATATCTGCTTCTGTACTGAGTAGAGATAAGGTATCCCAAATATTATTTTAGCAAGTTTAAAGTTATTTCTTTTGTGTTGTAAACCATTTAGTATTTCTGTGGTGTTCCCACTTCCTTTGATGCCCTAAGCATGTGCTTATTCTGCCTAATGGTTAATCCAGTCTTGGATCTCTTTTACTCTTTTACTTGTTTCAGTCATTTGACTGCGGCCATGCTGGAGCACCACCTTTAGTCGAGCAAATCGACCCCGGGACTTATTCTTTGTAAGCCCAGTACTTATTCTGTCAGTCTCTTTTGCCAAACCGCTAAGTGACACATCAGCATCGGTTGTCAAGCAATGCTAGAGGGACAAACACAGACACACAAACATATACACACACATACATATATATATATACATATATACGACAGGCTTCTTTCAGTTTCCGTCTACCAAATCCACTCACAAGGCTTCGGTCGGCCTGAGACTATAGCAGAAGACACTTGCCCAAGATGCCACGCAGTGGGACTGAACCCGGAACCATGTGGTTGGTTAGCAAGCTACTTACCACACAGCCACTCCTGCGCCTGGATGAATATAATTTATATGATATTGTGAATATTTTTAGAGTAAAGCCCTACATCATCAGACAGGAAGAGTCTGAAGTGACACTAGGATACTGTAGCCTTGTCTCAGTTCATCTGCATTACCTCAGTTTATAATACATTACCTCATTTAGCCTACATTACTTCAGTTTATGCATATTACTCCAGTTCGGCAACACAACTTTAACCCTTTGTAGGTTCAGTGACTGAGACTTAATGGTCTACCAGTTCTTCTAGTCTAGAATAATAAACCCCTGTAATGCCACCTTCTTTTCTGGAATTTCATTGCAGTTGTTTGACTTGCAAGAAACGACAGCTAATTTTCCTTCAAATCGCAATCCGCTGTTTGAAATAAAGAAGGATTTATTAGACACTACATACCCCGAAATATAAAAGGATATGAGAGTCATAGCTGGAACTCTTTTGCTTGTAAATTTGATTGATCCACAACCTACAGAAATTCTAACTAAACATCAACTGTCATAACTACACACTCCCGCTAGAGCCCACAAACATTGCCCTGTTTCCTCATACTGGAAAAACATTCTAAAAAAAAAATAGAAAAGAATGCTTGTTGCCTAGGATGCTACAAATGAGACTATTTCTATCAGAAATAGGTCACACTAGAAAAGTATGAAGAAACAAGTGATGTAATCAATAAAATCAATCTGATTCCTGAATTATGACCAGCAAATCAATTGGTCAGATCAAAGATTGGTAATCTTCACAAATGTTTCAAATTTTCTTTGATATTTCTCCTAAAGTTATTCTAGGCATCATTTTTCTTTCTCTCTTATATTACACTTACACACACACACATTTGTTTGTTTTATGCCTGTTCTTCTATGTTAGCATGGGTTAGATGAATATGTTATTGAGGCATTGCTTTCAATTAGATACCCCTCCTACCAATGACCTTTACCTATTTCTCAAGTAAGGGAAATCTCATTCCACATGTCTTTGAAGATTCCATACCTTTTTCTTTCTCTTTTCATTCTTCTCTTCTCCTTCTTTCTCCTGCTTTAAGCTAGTTGGCTTTTTATACATTCAACAAACCTGCACTGGTACAAGTTTAGCTCAAATACATACATTATTAAAATTTTTATCGTTTAATGGACAAAAAATAAGTATACACTTATTCTAGTATTGACATAATCCTACAAGCAGAAACCATTTTAGCAAAAATGGCTTAAGGTAAAAATGCATTCATGCATGCATGAGGTAAAAATGCATTCATGCATGGCTTGAGGTAAAAATGCATTCATTCATGCATGCATGCATACATACATACATACATACATACATACATACATACATACATACATACATACATACATACAGCTGCTCTATCCAGATTACAAGTTCAGGGTTATACCTGTAATTATTGGGGCTCAGGGATATCTAACACACTGCCTAAATACCAGTCTTGAGAAATTAGGCTTCTCAAAACCAAAAAGGAGAAAGCTGATTTGAAGACTACAGATTTAAACCATCACTGGAACTGTAAAAGTCTGTAAAACTTTCCAGAAGTTTATTATTTAAATATATATATGAGCATGTCTAGACATGCAACTATATGCATGAAAATACATACATAAAACAAAACATACAAATCTGCAAATATGCATACATACATACAAAAATACCCTGTTGGTGCTTCTTTTACTTGTTTCAGTCATTTTACTGCAGCCATGCTAGAGCACCGCCTTTGATCAAGGAAATCGACCCCAGAACTTATTCTTTGTAAGCCTAGTACTTATTGTATTGGTCTCGTTTTGCCGAACCACTAAGTTACGGGGATGAAAACACACCAGTATCTCCACTTCTACTGCCATAATTCCATTTTCTCATCTATTAAAGCTTGCCTACTCAAGTGTCGTGTTATGGCTACCATCTACTATGCTCTTATTTCCTGATGTTTCCTTATCAGTTTTGCACTCACACTTACCTGGCCGCAACACCAATACCAGAATGCTCTCATTGGTACCGCGAACGCCTCACAGATACTTCCGTTAATTGTATCTATTCTGCAGAAATACAAACACTCTCCTTTACCCCAATCCTGTCTCTTCCATTCACATTGCAGCAATACAGGTGTGACTATGCATCAATTATTCTTATTTGATACATATAACAAATTAACTACCCCTATCCTATCTATTTATGTAACTTACTTACCTGTATTTGTTCTAACATCACTTTGTACTAACACTAATATATATCGCACCTTTCACCAATGCAGTGACAATAACTAACCTGTATATGTCTTAATCTGTGTATGTCTTCATTTCTACTTGTACTAACATTGCTTATACTAATGCTAGTATTACACCCACATCCAGAGGAAGTGGCAAGGATAGCATAATTGAAGGTGGAATAATGCAAGGACAACTGCTATTACATGTCTGTTGGCCGATGCTCATCACAATCTTCTTTTCAGATGCCAAAATTCGCAGTTCCCCCTCTCCATGTTACCTCTTGCCTCCCTTTACATTCCCTCAGAGTTGGTATTGTCAAAGTAGTCACATTGAAAGGTAGGTCCGGTGAGATTGTTGAGATGCTTGGAAGGAGACATGTTGATGTGTGCTGCATCCAAGAAGTTCGTTGGAGGGGAGCTTCAGCCAAGCAAAAGGCATAGTTATACGCTCTTTTGGGAGGGCAACTGTAACAGGGTGGGAGGTGTTGATATACTTCTAGCAGAGAAATAGTTAAGTATGGGGATTGAGGTAGTCAGAGTATGTGACCTTACGCCCAGACGATTTTGCAGAATAACACAGCAACAATCATCTCTGCCTCAGCCCCACAACCAGGCTTGCCAAATTAACGAAAGGACTGTTTTTACGACACTTTTGCAAGCTACATTGAAGACAAGTGACAGTGACCTCATCTTCATGGATGGTGATGTCAATGGGCATGTTGGGCAGCACTCAGGTGTCTTCCTGGGGATACATGGTGGCCATGGAATTGTCTCTCAAAATGAGGAGGGAACAAGGTTGCTGGAGTTCTGTGATATGACCTAATGATATGCAACACCAACTTCAATAAACCAGCCAGTCTCCTGATAACCTATAAATCTGGTGACCCTACTAACCAGATCGACTACATTCTCACCAGAAAAAGGGATTCATGGTTGCTCTTGAATGCGAAGTCTTTCTCTGGTGAAGATTGTACCCCCAGCATAGGTTACTTATTAGTGACTTCAAACTGCAGGCACAAATGATTCCAAGAAGCAAGCCAGTTTGGAAAAAAATTATCTGAAAGCTTAAGGATCCTTTGAAAAGTCAGAGGTTTAGGGACTCCTAACTGAAGCATTTGATGAGAAGAAGGGGTCACAGAGTTGCAATATAGAGAATAACTGGAAGTTCCTAAGAGACAATTTACTGAGGGCCACAGACCAAATTTGTGGATTGTACAAAGTCCCAACCAGACCTAAGGTGACATGGTAGTGGAACAATGTAGTTGACAGGCCATTAGAGCAAAGAAACAGACTTGAAAGAACTGGAAGTAGCTGTATCAGGCAGCTAGAATGGAAGCTAAGAAGCAGGTAATATTTGTTTGTTCCTTCTCAAGCCATGCCCGGCTCATAAGGGCTGGTTTCCTGGTTTCCTTGGCGTATAGGTTTCCCACCTGGACGGGACGCCGGTCTGTCATAGGTAAGCTGCAAGATGCAGGAGGAAAGAGTGGGAAAAAGTTGTGGCGAAAGAGTCAGCAGAAGTTCGCCATTACCTTCTGCTGGAGTTGTGTGGAGCTTAGGTGTTTCACTCATAAACACACACACCACCCGGTCTGAGATTTGAACCCATGATCCCTCGACCACGAGTTCACTACTCTAACCACTAGGCCATGTGCCTCCACTAGGTAATACTTAGCCAGAGGTGAAGCAGAAAATAAGAAGTTTGCCAATGTTGAAGTGTTTTGGTTTGCCAAGAAAAATTGTGATGTGGGAGAGAAGTGTGTTTGCATGGATGATGGTTCACTTGCAGTTAGTGACTCTGCAAAGAAAGAGGCTCAGAAATGCAATTATGAAAGGCTACTATATGTAGAGAACTCATGGGAGAAAGAGAGTCTGCCTAATGTTGATCCAACAGAAGAACCAGCAATCCGAATAGACGAAGGATATGAAGACAGGGAAAGCCTCAAGCCCATCCTGTAAACAAACTTAAAGGATAGACGCATATTTATATGTATATGTATACGATATAGTGCATATTTATACACATAAGGAATCCACTTAGTGTGAGATTCAACACATTAGAGAGAACAGCTAGGTTCTAAAAACCACAAAAATAACGGATAAAATTCGACAGGAATAAATTTGGAAATGAAAAACATTTACCATCTAGTACCTCGGACCAAATTGGTTTCTGATCTTCTTTTAGCAAGTCGGGGGAACTCGCATGGTCTGATCTTCTTCGGCGAGGTCCAACCTAGGGTTAAACATATAAGACAGAAGACAAGCACCGCTACTTGTCTCGTGTTTATACAAAGTAACTTTTCAAATTTTTCTGCACAATCGCAGTCCTATCATTGGCTACAATAAAAAAACGCCAACTTTAACCGAAAATTATCCAAAAAGTTATAATGTTTAATCATATCAAAGGGAAATGAAATTTAAATAAATTTAAAATATTCAATCAAAATTTACATATCCAGTGGTCTAACGTGCAAAAAAAATTAGTCAAGAAGACTATATATTAGTTATACGATATAGTGCATATTTATACACATAAGGAATCCACTTAGTGTGAGATTCAACACATTAGAGAGAACAGCTAGGTTCTATAAACCACAAAAATAACGGATAAAATTCGACAGGAATATGTATATGTATATATATTAATTAATGTGTGTGTGAATATGTGTGTGCTTGTGTGTGTGTGTGCATGTGTGTGTGTGTGTGTGTAATATAAACATAAAGTTAACTGTTAAACTCACTGCCTTGTACTTTCAGAGTATGCTCTGATACCTCGTCACCACCATCCTTCATTCCACCTACTCTCACTGAACTTTATGCAAAGCCAGGTAGTCATGAATTTCTTCTGTGCCTGGCCCTCTATCATACTTTAGGCTCTCAACATCTGCTATAAAGACACCTTGCTCTCTACTACAAGCCCATTAAGGAGGCTTCTTCTCTTTCCTTGTCTTGCAAGCTACTAGGGAACTTCACTGGTGCCAATATCAGACAACAATCTACACACACACACACACACACATACATCGAGATCATCATTTAAAATCCGTACTTCATGCTGGTATTCTAATGAGCTGGAGGATTGCATCAAGTCATGATGTCTGCTTTGGCATAGTCTCTATGGTTGGTTGCCTTTCCGAACACCAACCACTCCACAGAGTATACTGCATACTTTTATTGTGACACTGACACAAGTGAAGCTGCCATATGACATGCAAAACAAATAAAAAAAACCTTTCAGTGAGTGGGCTTGTAATAGAGAGGGAAGTGACCGTATACCAGATGTTGAGAGGTTGAAATATAATAGCAGGACAAGGACAGGTGTCTCTTGCTATACAGGAGATACATGACTAACTACATTGCATGGGGGTTAGTCGGAGTACCTGAAAAGAAGATAAAGATGGTGGTAACAATATATGAGGATGCAATAGCCTAGTGGTTAAGGTGTTACACTCCCGATCTAGTGATCGTCATTTCAATTGCTAGACTGGGTGCTGCGTTGCTTTCTTGAGCAAAACACTTCATCTCACGTTGCTCTGTGATCCCTTCAACACCTGACGCATGACACACAGTGCACCTGTTCAGACAATGCTGATTTGATGGAGAGAGTGAGCTAATGTGTGGCATGAACATTTGATCACTATATACTAATCATTTGTGTAGGTCGCTCAGCAGAAGCTGAACGCTCACACGTCGTCTTCGACAGGAAAGTATATCATATACCATAAATCCTCGAGTATAGTTTGCCCTTGAGTATAATACGCAGGGGATTTTTAGCGGGTTGTACCTCTGAAAAACCTAAACCTTGTGTATAATACACACCCTTTCTCTAACTTGAGTCAAGGAGGTCCATATAACATCCTTGGTTTGTAAAAATGTATACGGTAACATCCTTTATTATTTTTGTATATATAACAATGCAAACATGTAGCTTTTTTGTGCATTTTGTTTGCAGAAAATAAAGAAATAACAGTAATAAGAGTAATAACGTTTGATAAATGTTGCTTACAGCAAGTTACAGATGATTCTTTTATGACTTCATTGCTTTCAGGCTTAGCTTAAGGTATTTTCACGCCTGACATCACAAAATGCGTCTGAATAAACATTGCCGGACAGCAAATAGAGACTCGGACATTGCTTAGAAAATAATTTTCATTTTTAACCTTGTATATAGTACGCACTAGGGATTTTGACCTTTAAATGTTGGGGAAAAAGTGCGGATTATACTTGAGGATTTACGGTATCTCTCTTTTCTCTTTTTACTTGTTTCAGTCATTTGACTGTGGCCATGCTGGAGCACCGCCTTTAGTCGAGCAAAACAACCCCGGGACTTATTCTTTGTAAGCCCAGTACTTATTCTATCGGTCTCTTTTGCCGAACCGCTAAGTGACGGGGATGTAAACACACCAGCATCGGTTGTCAAGCAATGCTAGGGGGACAAACACAAACACACACACACACACAATATATATATATATACATATATACGACAGGCTTCTTTCAGTTTCCGTCTACCAAATCCACTCACAAGGCATTGGTCGACCTGGGGCTATAGCAGAAGACACTTGCCCAAGATGCCAGGCAGTGGGACTGAACCCGGAACCATGTGGTTGGTTAGCAAGCTACTTACCACACAGCCACTCCTTGGTATATGTATATATAGGAAAGATCCCTTTATTATGTTAAAAGACACGATATATCTCAGGAATAAGCAAACTGAAATCATTGTTGGTGTGACTTCCGTGTCATTTCCCAAACGAAATCAAATCAGCTAGTCTAAAATATACGGAGATAGTAATTTGATTTCATTTTGGAAGTGACATAAATATGTGACATTAAGAACCACAAGAGCAGCAAAATATGTGCCTGTTGCTCATGTGGTCACTTCTAGTGTGATTAGTTTCATCTAGCTCTGCAGTATATTGTGTTTCTTTGGCACACTATGTCTCAAAAGGGATTTTTACCAGGCAAAAACCTTGCGGTTTGCTTTTTAACCATTTTGTGTGTGTGTGTGTGTGTGAGTTAAAAATTGAAATGCTTAACCCTTTCATTACCAACCCGGCTGAAACCGCCTCTGGCTTTGTAATACAAATGTCTTGTTTTTAAAAGTTCTGAATTAAAATCTTCCACCAAACCTTAGTCACAATTTGTTCCTAATACTAGCTTAATGATAACTAAGTTATTTTACTAAATTTTTTGTTATATTTAAAGTAATTAAAAGAAACACAGAGCATCTCAAAATAAATACGGTAACGAAAGGGTTACAATTTACACGTCTTTCATTTCATTGCTACTGCTTGGTACCTTGGGTACATCTTTCTTTTATAACCTTGAGTTGATCAATGAAATTGGTTACTGAAAACTCTGTAGAAGTCAACAGTATTATGTGTGGTCATGCATTTATATGTGCGTGTGTGTGAACCTGTGTGTGCGTGCACACGCATATGTGTGTATATGAATGTATGTATGTATGTATGTATGTGTATGTGTATGCATGCATGCGTGTATGTATGTATGTAAGTATGTGTGTGTGCGTGCGTGTGTGCATAATATGTTTATATTTACACACTGTAACTTAGAGAAAAAAATGTTCCTTAAAATAATTGCTGGACTTAGAATTAAGCACATCATCGATATGGCTGATTAGATCCTTGAAAGTGTTGTAGTACTTAGCATTCAAAACCCTCTCAATTCTGTAACAAGAAAAGGGCCACAGCATATCAGTTTCCATATTTGGCGGTGACGATTCTTATCAGTTGTTTTAACCCATATTTTAGCCAATAGTTGTTTTGGTGCATTTGCGTTGGTGTTAAGAGAAATGGAAGACTCTATGCAGCTTCACAAGAAATCAATGTTATAAATCAAGATGTACAGGAAATACACTGCAGAGGATTGCAGAGGGGAGAGAGAGAGAGAGAGAGAGAGAGAGAGAGAGGCAGACAGAGACAGACAGACAGATAGACTGATAGATAGACAGACAGACAGAGAGTCAGACAAGCAGAGACAGTGATGACTGAAACCAGTGAAACCAGTAAAAGAATACTAATTCATAGGGTGCTCACATGGGGTGCAAGAATCCAAACAATATTGTATCGGTTCATTCTTAATATGTTCTGGCAGATTCGAACATGAATATCTGACTTGTTATTTTACGTCATTTTAGGACACCTCTTCTCTTTAGATGATATGTTTATAACAAGTGATTCACTGGTTTAAGGGTACTTTGAGATATTGTAAGGGTACACTGAGACACAATGAGGTGATTCAACCTCATTGTGTTTTCTCAGTCAAACCTACCTCGCTAGACCGGTAGTGGTGATCTGAAATCTAATCGATGGATATTCAGTCAGACACCATGAGCGAACCACCATAGTTTCACATGATCGGTCTATAAAACGACCAATCAACCTGAAACTGTGGTGTGATATGGTTTTCTTGATTATTCTAGAATAAGCTTCTCGTCTTCTATAAAAAACATTTTTGGCACTTTAATTATTACAGAGTGTTAAAGGCAGCTGGCTGGCTCGTACCTCCACTTACGCCAAGCAAACAACCATTGATATTGGTGACCCTCAACTCAAGAAAAGGCCAGTAAGAATCGCCAAAAATGGTGACTACCAATATTCATCTTCTCGACATTAGGTGAGGTTTGACTCAGGAAAAAGCCATCAAAATCCACTTGACTTATCAGTCTCATGAAAATGACAGGAGGTGAAAAAACTAGGAGGGAAAGATGCCGCAGCTCATTACTTTTACCACTGCAACCCCTACCTTTTATGAAGTTATAAAGTTGTTAGCGTGGCTATTAACGGCTTAACCGTATTTTTCATCTGTGTGAAATAACCGTCAAAACCAACTTTCAACTCCGAGAAAAGTTCTGTCTTCCTTTGAATGAATGCTTCCGGAGTGAATTTTATCCAGAAACCTCTTGAGTTTGCACTAATAATCAGCATTTAATCTTTTCATATCCTCTTCATATGAGTAATTCCAAGTTACTTGTATCTAAATATGGCAACTTCACAAGGTATTATGGATATTTCCTCTTCTATTTCCTCTGAACTAAGTGATTTTTTTATGAGACAACTGAAGACAAAATTCAGACAGACAGACTCGTGCAATGTCAATGACCTCAATTCTGTGCACTCAGATTCTCATGGCTGAAGGACTTTAAGAAATCATTCAATCATTTCATTCAACTATATTCTTTCAAATTGGTTACTCAAACATGGGAAAACAGCAGCTTATTTGTCAGTCAAGCATTTACACCATTTCTTGGAAGTAGGAACTTTCACCAGTTATAATGAGCATACACCATAAACTTATGCAATATTATCCAACACAGATAAAAATACTCCTTAAAAGACACCCAATACCTTGATTGTATTTCACAGTTTGCTGTGGATATATATCCTTTCTCACATCAATGTTTTTCAGCCTGTGTGCATATCGAGAATGCAAAGCATTTTTAACATTTTTCTACACCAAGAAAATTTTTTCTTTTTTATATTTCCAAAGAAAAAAATGTAAAAGAAATACAGAAATTTGTATATTTTACGAACTTATTGTTATTTAGACATTCTTTCAGTATTTATTCTGAATTCAATGCATGTTTTCTTTTTGTTGTTCTTTTTGGATTTATGTTGGCACGTATTTCTATGTAAATTCTTTATTTTATTATTTCATTCTTTATGCTTTTACGTAAAGAACTGTGATGAAGCTATTTGTATTGGTGATTCGAAACCGCTAGACACTAAGTCAGACACCACGAGTGAACCACCATAGTTTCACGTGATCGGTCTCTAAATTGATCAATCAGTGTGAGACTGTGGCATAATATAGTTTTCTCAATTGTTCTCAAATAAAACCTCTCATCTCCAATAAAAAGTTCTTGGTGCTCAATTAATGGCAGTGTTGAAGGTGGCTGACTACTTCACGCGCCTAAAGCCTTGCCATGCAGACGGTTACACAGACAACTCCAGATTCTCAGATAGACCCTTTCGGAACATTTACACTATGTCTCATAAGCAACTTCTATAGATGTAGCATGGCTTTTCTCTCTCTCTCCCAGTCAGCAGTTATTAATATTGTTCATTGTAATTTGCCAACACCAAATATCTTTATGTCCAGCAATAAACATTACAGTTAAATGTTTGCAAGTTTGCATCAGTTATTATAAATGCAGCCAAGGAAATATATCTTCATTGACCAGTTCAATTCGAGCGAAGACAAACATCCAGTGGCAAATATAAGAAGAGTACAAACTCTTGTTTACAAGAATCAATGAACAAATTATTTGTTGATGCATACCAATGCCTACCAAACAGATAATTCACGAGCTCAAAACACTGTTTTTTATCAAAGTTCCCTTACACTGGTGAATCACGTGTTATCACTCATCATCTAAATTTTAGACTCTAAAAGGAGGAGGTGTTCTCCAATTATGGAAAACAACAACGATCAGATACAGGTGTTTGATTTAAAAGATTCCATCGTGTTAAACGAATTGGTGACAAATGAATAACAGAACATACAGAACAAACAGATTTCGTTCTGAGATCCTAAGTTGTCCCCCTAACTTAGACAAATAACAACACCAAACAGTTTTTAAATATACATAACGATATTGCTCCAAGTTTGGAAAATATTTAAAGTAAACTTTAATAACAGATGATGAGTAAATAAAAATAACCTGGCTGTATGGTAAGAAGTTTGCTTCCCAACCACATGGTTCCAAGTTCAGTCCCACCGCGGGGCACCTTGGGCAATTGTCTTCTACCATAGCCTCAGGCCAACCAAAGCTTTATGAGTGGATTTGGTAGACGGAAACTGAAAGAAGCCTATCGAGCATGCACATACATACATGCATACATACATACATACAAACATACATACATACATACATACAAACATACATACATACGTGTGTGTGTGTGTGTCTTTGTGTCTGTCCTTTCTTCCACCACCGCTTGACAACCCATAATTTAGCGATTCAGCCAAAGAGGCCGATAGAATAAGTATCATGATTTTAAAAATGTATTTGGTTTGATTCGTTCAACTAAAAACTCAAGGTAGTACCCCAATAGCCACAGTCTAATGACTGAAACAAATGAAAGATAAAAGATATCAATTATGGGCCTACTCATGCAGTCCTTATTCACTGGACACGGGTAGTCTAAGGTGGTGTGGTGGAATTACACGAGTATGGAATCGTTACCTACATATTTTGTGTTGTCTTTCTTATCACTAGTTGTTGAAGATGGTCTTAGAGAAGGGGTGTCCGGAGCATCTGGCTGAAAGTCACTATCATTGTTTCTGACATGAAAGGAAGAAGACCTGTCAATGATAACTCCAGAAGAGTCGGCACTGGTTCTACTTGCTGCGGTGCTGATGAGAGTGCTGCAGATGCTGCTGGGACAGGGGCTGATGAAGAGAATCAGAAAAACTTCTGAAGTAGTTGTCATGGACTGCTTACTAGATACTTGTTCCCTATAAATTTGTTTGTAAGGTGCAATGCCATGGATCTTTTCCCGTCAACTGATATTATTATTAAGGTGGCAAGCTGGCAGAATCGTTAGCATACTGGGCGAAATGCATAGCGGTATTTCGTGTCTTTACGTTCTGAGTTCAAATTCCGTTGAGGTCGACTTTGCTTTTCATCCTTTCGGGGTCGATAAATTAAGTACAAGTTGTGTACTAAGTCGATCTAATCGACTGGCCCCCTACCCTCACCCAAAATTTCAGGCCTTGTGCTTATAGTAGAAAGGATTATTATTATTATTATTATTATTATTATTATTATTATTAAGGCAGTATGTTAGCAGAATCGTTAACATGCTGGGCGAAATGCTTAGCGGCATTTTGTCCATCTTCATGTTCTGAATTCAAATTCCGCCGTGGTCGACATTGCTAATCATCTTTTCGGATCATACGTTCTGAGTTCAAATTCCGTTGAGGTCGACTTTGCTTTTCATCCTTTCGGGGTCGATAAATTAAGTACAAGTTGTGTACTAAGTCGATCTAATCGACTGGCCCCCTACCCTCACCCAAAATTTCAGGCCTTGTGCTTATAGTAGAAAGGATTATTATTATTATTATTATTATTATTATTATTATTATTATTAAGGCAGTATGTTAGCAGAATCGTTAACATGCTGGGCGAAATGCTTAGCGGCATTTTGTCCATCTTCATGTTCTGAATTCAAATTCCGCCGTGGTCGACATTGCTAATCATCTTTTCGGATCAATAAAATAAGTACCAGTCAAGCACTGGGGTCAATGAAATCAACTAACATACTCCTCCAAAATTTCAGGCCTTGTGCCTATAATAGAAATGATAATTATTATTGTTATTTTATGTTCAGCATGTTTATGTTGACCTAGACTCTGAGCAGTCATCATCATTATCATCTATACACATGTTATTTTGTCCCACATCAAATAATTCTGTTGTGATGAGAGTCGTGATCCCCCTTGCAAGAAATAGACTGGACCAAGCATGAGTGGCTGTGTGGTAAGTAGCTTGCTAACCAACCACATGGTTCCGGGTTCAGTCCCACTGCGTGGCATCTTGGGCAAGTGTCTTCTGCTATAGCCCCGGGCCGACCAATGCCTTGTGAGTGGATTTGGTAGACGGAAACTGAAAGAAGCCCGTCGTGTATATGTATGTATATATATATATATATATGTGTGTGTGTATGTGTTTGTGTCTGTGTTTGTCCCCCTAGCATTGCTTGACAACCGATGCTGGTGAGTTTACATCGCTGTCACTTAGCGGGTCGGCAAAAGAGACCGATAGAATAAGTACTGGGCTTACAAAGAATAAATCCCGGGGTCGATTTGCTCGACTAAAGGCGGTGCTCCAGCATCGCCACAGTGAAATGACTGAAACAAGTAAAAGAGTAAAGAGAGTAGCCGTCAGAGTGAAGTTTGTGTGTTATTTCGAGTTGAGTTCACAGTGAAGTTGGAAGGTGTCAGCTGGTTAGTTCAATTGGAATATTAATTGTTGGTTCATGAAGAGATTGTTGGATCATTACGTTGTTATTGCGGCTGCATCATTACACTGGTACCACGACATTGGAGATGGAGGATACAACAAATTCCAAGACTGCTGTGTCTTTTAATTCCTCCATCAGGAGCTTCCTTCACATTCTTAATGTCCTTTTATTGCACTAGCACTTGAAAAGAAAACCCCTAGGAAATGCTCTTGCCATGTTCAGGACTCAAGTCATGTGATCCTTTTCAAACCTAATGAAGCTTGCCAAGCCTTGCCAATAAAGCGAACAATGTGAAGAATGTTGAATCGTTTCCAATATTGCTGAACAGTTAGTTCCTCATCATCCACCAATGTCTAGAGAAGCTTAAAAGTGGCCATCATTTCTTAGTCTATTGGCTGCAACAGTGAGTTGTTAGGTAGTAGACAAATCACAATGATTTCATTTTGGAGGCCATTAAAGCTTGTAGGGTGACCAGAATAATTGTCTAGCATAAGAATTCTGTCAATGAAGTGATATTCCTGGCAAAATAGTCTTTGACTTCATCATGGAAGTAGGTTATAAACTACTTTTTATTTATCGATTTTGTGTTGTTTTGTTAGAATGCTAATGCACAGAAAGATTTAACATGCTAATGCTTATGAAGGGACGAGATCAGGTAGAATAGTCTATAAACAGTGGTTTAGCTTTAGAATCTCTAATACCATTACCATAGATCAGTAGAGAAACCCAGTCTTGAGCCTCATTAAAGCCTGGCATCCTTCTCTTTAGCTTTGTAGCAATTTTCTGGCACCTTTTTCCAATAAATTGTTGTTTTATCTGAGTTAAAAACTTGGCACCCTAAATATCCACCATCGTTCATCATTTTACGAAATTCTTCAGGAGAACACCAAGCATCCTTGGTATCTGCTGATCTTGCTTAACCTGAAACAACTTTTCTGGCTCAATTTTTCTCTCCAATGAATTTCTGTACTATCTTGAAAAATATATTTATCCATATCAGCAACATCAGTACGCTTGACTAAGTTTTTACACATTTGCTCAACACAATTCTAGATACATTTTATTGACATAGGAAGCCACTTCTTGCAACAATCCTGCATCCACATATACACTCGCTTTTGCATGAGCTAAATAAAATCATCTTTATCCACTCTGATGATTCAATTTCCTGATCTAGGGGCAGCGTCTGTGAATGCTTTCATGAAATCCTAACGTAATTTGCAAATGAAACGAACAGTAGATTCATTGGCACCAAACTTGCAGCTCACACCTGCAAAGCTTCCACCGTTAAGTATTTTCATTATCATCTCTACGTTTTCCTTTTGAGATTAAACTCATTTGCACCTTTGTATTTTTCTCTTCACCGGTGACATGTTGATAGGTACATGTACATAAAACTATAAAAAAAAATACACAGCCTCATAGTATGGTGATACAAACACAAGCGATAATCAGTGCATTTTGGATAGGTGCACTTTTGTGGTTGAAGCAACTAACTCCCGACCCATGTTATTATAGACTAATTCATGATAAGATCATAAAAATACACAAAGATATATTAATAAAACAAATATTTTTCGTATCTGGTTTATCATAATGTCTAGTTCTGAGACATTCTTGGTCAATATGCAATAACAGAGAGTACGGTTAAATGAAAATACAAATGGCAAAGCATTTTTTCTCAGTTTTACTCTCCTTAGATTTTGATTATCTATTCAGTTTACACTTTCTATTCCATTTGTATTTAGACTAATTTGAAATGATGTTTGAACAAGTATACTTTTTAATTCATTCTTTGATTACGTTGAGTTGGATTCAATACATTGTACAATTTATTTTTGTTTATTTTAATTGAATTTTTGTTCTTGTATTTTTAGAATGGGAGGTTGTAAAAAGATTACAGTACTTTGTATCGAAGAGACTGTATTTTCCCATTTGTATTCATAATTAAAATGTCTAAAAACACCATTTTCTCCTGAGTGGATTCCATTGGTTATTTAATATCATGGCTTTTGCTGTTAAAAAGGTTATTGAATTCTGTAAGATTAACAAGATTATCCTTCGATGAAAATGGAAGAGCAATCTAGATATCTACTCCAGCTTTTTCTATTTTTTTTAATATGTGTAAAATATGTTCCTAATTATTTGTGAGTATTCATCATAAATTTTCTTCTCGTGGTGTCCTATCTCTATGTTGATGGACACTTCTGATATTTGCTAATATATTGATTAATCGAGTATGAAATAATTTTGCCATATGAATCGAAACCCATCATTGAAAAAGTCTTTTCAGTGCATTCTGGTAATTAAAACTGGTATATATTCAGCATTTCTTTAATCGCATTGACTCCATAGTTGTGAAAAATATTAGTATATAAATTTACTGCATCATTAATTGTATTTTGGCTCATTGCTTTTTGGTAAGATTAAAGAATTTTGTATAATTTTAAAGTAACAGGCGCAGGAGTGGCTGTGTGGTAAGTAGCTTGCTTACCAACCACATAGTTCCCAAGGTGCATGGCACCTTGGGCAAGTGTCTTCTACTATAACCTCAGACTGACCAAAGTCTTGTGAGTGGATTTGGTAGATGGAAACTGAAAGAAGCCCTTCATATATATGTATATGTATATATATATATATATATATATGTATGTTTGTGTGCCTGTGTTTGTCCCCCCAATATCGCTTGACAACCAATGCTGGTGTGTTTATGTTCCTGTAATTTAGTGGTTCGGCAAAAGATACCGATAGAATAAATACTAGGCTTGCAAAGAATAAGTCCTGGGATCAATTTGCTCAACTAAAGGCAGTGCTCCAGCATGGCTGCAGTCAAATGACTGAAACAAATAAAAAAATAATGCTCCAATATAATGTCCAAAAATTACTTAGCATTTGTGTTTCACATATAAGGCTTGCGATATATGGTCTTAATTTCAAATTATCTGGAAATGGTATTTCGTCACTTAATAGCTTTGCTTTTGTGTATTTTGGGTAGACATTATGAATTATTGGTTTTGCACCTGAAGTTGCTTCTATAGTCAAATTCTTTAGGGGCCAACTATTTGCAGTTCATAGTCAAAAAAGCAAGTAGGTTTCCTATTTTTTATAACTGTTTGTTTTTCCATAATTATTATTTTCTAACAGTTTGAGTAAAAACAAAAAATTCTTTATAGTAATCTATAACTACGATATCAACACCACTCTTGTTTTGAGAATTTCGATTTTATGATAAATGATAATAGCAATCAACAGCATTGTACATAAATATTGATAACTGGTTATAGAGAGAAGTTAAATGTCTTAACTGCTGTGAAGTTGTTGATGAGCTGGTTCAGAGTATGTTGGCCTAATAAATATAGCAACTAATAATATAGACTAATAACTTATCATTTCTGCATATAATCGATTCATTAGTAAATAATCATTCATAATGATTAGTAAGTAATTGATTTGGCTATGACAATAAAAAAAATAAGTCCAACTGAATTCATGCTTTCCCATGGCATCTTGACCAGCTGAAAGAAATGAAATGGCTTAATTGCTACAAAGGTGTAGCTCATGGAGAGAAAAAAATATAGTTAAAAATAGCAGGCATTCTATAGTATAATCGTTAATGAAGTTACCTGGCAAGTAATAAATATATGTGATCCAACTGCTGTCAACGCATTTGACGCTATCTTCTGTCTCACCTTGAAGTGGGCGTCTGGAGAGCAATGTTTTTCCTAGTATAAATACATTTTCATATTTGAAAATTCAAATACTTAAACACTTATACGTCTATATATATATGTGTATATATAGAAATTCGGGGTGAGTACTTGATAATTATAAGCACCTGTGTATACCGTTTGGTGGTGTAGGTGTTGGAGTAAATTGATCAAAATAAAATAAAAACATGATGCGAAGGATTCAGCGGTACATATGTTTCGGGCCTTTATTAGACAGATTTATAACAATGCATAATGTATGTCTGTGGCCTTCTTCAGCCGCGCACAACAGCTTCCACAAGGACATGTGTTACATCAAAAATTCTTGGTTGGGGATGCAAATCCTCTCATTCACGTACGACATAATGCGGCAGCAGCATAGAATTGAAGCGTCCATCTCTTTCTTCTCTCAATGTAGAATGAGGAAAATTGGATGTTGAGGTAATGTAAATAAATAAATACATATATAGAGGTGAAGATGGAGGGCGAGAGTTCGGGACGAGGGATAAAAAATGTATAAAAAGTGTAAGTATAGAATAATATAAAAATGTAGAGGATAAAGATATAAAGAGTTGTAAGGAGATGTAAAGGGGGTATAAAGAAATATAAAGAAATATAAATAAATATAAAGGCATAAGGTTATAAAGTAAAAATAGAAATAGAAATAAAAGTAAAAAAACCTGATAAAAGCATGATAAAAGTGTAAAAGAATGTAAAGATAAGGGATGTATAGAGGTACAGACCAAGCATGGTGGTCAGGAGATTGATAAAATTTAGTTGTAGAATTGTCAGTAAATCAACAGTTTCGTCTGGGACCTAATGCGTTGTAATCAGAGCTGATGAGCATTTAATCTGGTTCCTTGAATTAAATGGACTTCTAGTACATACATATCATCATGGATACATACACCCACATACATGCGTACACATACGCCTCCAAGCCTATAGCATACACACGCACTCGCGTGTAAACACGTACATAAACACACACGCACCCACACGCACGCGCGTACACACACATACATACAACAGAATATCCGCATGTATACGCGGACATTATACGCGTACACACTCACATGTATATACGCGCGCCCATCACTACATACCACACGTATATGCCCACGCCTCTAGGTCTAGGTATAAGATATTAAAGGATGTGTATAAGAACGTATTTAAGAATCCCGTACTCATGTCTATACGTGCACGCACACACGGCTGTGTGTCCGTATGTGCGTGCACATATACACTCATATACACACACAGAGACAGAGACACACGCGCACATGGGTATAGCTATAAGATATCGAAGTATGCATGTACATATATGCGTGTGCATATGTATGTATGCGTATACACACGTACGCGGACGCTCGTATAGTCAAAAAGTGGATCCATAGGTAAGTAAATAAACATATATAGAGGTGTAAAGCGATAAGTTATGGTGAAGAGGGTAAGGGTAAAGATTAGAAATAAAAATACAGTATAAAATAAGAAATACAATGTAATAGTTAGAAATGAAATATAAGAATTATAAAAATTATAAGAGTTAAGGTAAGGATGAAAATAAAAATGAGAATAAATGGAAGTAGAATAAAAGTAAAAATAAAATTAAAAATAAAAATAAAAATAACATAAAATAAGATAAAAATATAATTTGGTAAAGTTTAACATGAGATGAAGTTGGTTGAAAGTTAGAGGTGTGTGTTAAACGTAGGGGCGGGCGGGGGGAACTGAAAATTGGAAGGGTGGGAAGTGGAGTTTGGCGGTGTGCGTTCGACATCCGAGTTAGAAATGTGAAAGGGTATAGATATAGGGAATTAAAGAGACTACATAGGGAGGATATGGGTGTAGGAGAAGAAATATTTAGGGAAAAGAAGTCATATATGGGAGACAAAATTTGTATATATAGGAGGAAAATGCAGGGAACCGTATATGCACATACACACACCCACACACACACACACACATTCACATGTACATATATGTATATATGTACACATACGTACACGTATGTGCACATACATACGCCACACACACACACATACACATATACACGCACATATAGGAAATCGGGATGTGCTGGAGCCGACAGGTTGCACCGGGTGGGAGGAATTGCACGTGCAATTTCCCCACCCGGTGCAACCTGTCGGCTCCAGCACATCCCGATTTCCTATATGTGCGTGTATATGTGTATGTGTGTGTGTGTGCGTATGTATGTGCACATACGTGTACGTATGTGTACATATATACATATATGTACATGTGAATGTGTGTGTGTGTGGTGGGTGTGTGTATGTGCATATACGGTCCCTGCATTTTCCTCCTATATATACAAATTTTGTCTCCCATATATGACTTCTTTTCCCTAAATATTTTTCTCCTACACCCATATCCTCCCTATGTAGTCTCTTTAATTCCCTATATCTATACCCTTTCACATTTCTAACTCGGATGTCGAACGCACACCGCCAAACTCCACTTCCCACCCTTCCAATTTTCAGTTCCCCCCCCCCCGCCCCTACGTTTAACACACACCTCTAACTTTCAACCAACTTCATCTCATGTTAAACTTTACCAAATATATTTTTATCTTATTTATGTATTTTTTATTTTTATTTTTACTTTTATTTTTACTTTATCCTACTTCCATTTATCTTTATTTTTAATTTTATTTTTACTTTTATTCTACTTCCATTTATTCTCATTTTTTTTTCATCCCTTACTTAACTCTTATAATTTTTATAATTCTATATTTCATTTCTAACTATACATTGTATTTCTTATTTTATACTGTATTTTTTATTTCTAATCTTTACCCTTACCCTCATTCTTACCCATAACTTATCGCTTTACACCTCTATATATGTTTATTTACTTACCTATGGATCCACTTTTTGACTATACGAGCGTCCGCGTACGTGTGTATACGCATACATACATATGCACACGCATATATGTACATGCATACTTCGATATCTTATAGCTATACCCATGTGCGCGTGTGTCTCTGTCTCTGTGTGTGTATATGAGTGTATATGTGCACGCACATACGGACACACAGCCGTGTGTGCGTGCACGTATAGACATGAGTACGGGATTCTTTAAATACGTTCTTATACACATCCTTTAATATCTTATACCTAGACCTAGAGGCGTGGGCATATACGTGTGTGTATGTAGTGATGGGCGCGCGTATATACATGTGAGTGTGTACAGCGTATAATGTCCGCGTATACATGCGGATATTCTGTTGTATGTATGTGTGTGTACGCGCGTGCGTGTGGGTGCGTGTGTGTTTATGTACGTGTTTACACGCGAGTGCGTGTGTATGCTTATAGGCTGGAGGCGTATGTGTACGCGTGTATGTGGGTGTATGTATCCATGATGATATGTATGTACTAGAAGTCCATTTAATTCAAGGAACCAGATTAAATGCTCATCAGCTCTGATTTACAACGCATTAGGTCCCCAGACGAAACTGTTGATTTACTGACAATTCTACAAAAAATTTATCAATCTCCTGACCACCATGCTTGGTCTGTACCTCTATACATCCCTTATCTTTACATTCTTTTACACTTTTATCATGCTTTTATCAGGTTTTTTTACTTTATTTCTATTTCTATTTTTACTTTATAACCTTATGCCTTTATATTTATTTATATTTCTTTATATTTCTTTATACCCCCTTTACATCTCCTTACAACTCTTTATATCTTTATCCTCTACATTTATATTATTCTATACTTACACTTTTTATACATTTTTATCCCTCGTCCCGAACTCTCGCCCCTCCATCTTCACCTCTATATATGTATTTATTTATTTACATTACCTCAACATCCAATATTCCTCATTCTACATTGAGAGAAGAAAGAGATGGACGCTTCAATTCTATGCTGCTGCCGCATTATGTCGTACGTGAATGAGAGGATTTGCATCTCCAACCAAGAATTTTTGATGTAACACATGTCCTTGTGGAAGCTGTTGTGCGTGGCTGAAGAAGACCACAGACATACATTATGCATTGTTATAAATCTGTCTAATAAAGGCCCGAAACATATGTACCGCTGAATCCTTCGCATCATGTTTTTATTTATTTTGATCAATTTATGTGTATATATATATATATATATACATACATACATACACACACACACATATATATATATATATATATATATATATATTATATATATATATATATTATAATATAAAACACAAATAAGTAACAAGGATGTCAAGGTATTAGTGCATTATGGCCGTTTCAGGTGGCTCCATTTAATCGATCAATGCAAGCATTGCATCAATTTGAAATACACCACCTTCCTTGGATGTGTAAGACCATATAAGTTTTTGACATACAGGACACTCCATTATAATTTTTTTAGCAAATTTTTCATCAGAACTAGAGAATAAAAGAATCACATGCCTGTTGCTATAATTGTAGCATAATGGACGTAAGGAGAAAATACTTCAACTACAATTTGGAGTGGCAGAAGCGAATAACAATAGGGGTCATGAGATGGTAATATAGCTGCATTTATCTATCTCCTTATCATCATCAAAAGATCTAATGCAACTAGTATACTATGTCCACTGAGAATTAAAAACCACTGGGAATTGACAGTTAAGTTCTAGCTGTGATTTTAATTCTTAGTGGACGTAGTATACTAGCTGCATTAGATCTTTGCACATCAGAGTTAGAAATGTGAAAGGGTATAGATATAGGGAATTATATATATTGCACATGCAATTTCCTCCCACCCGGTGCAACCTGTCGGCTCCAGCACATCCCGATTTCTTATATGTGCGTGTATATGTGTGTGTGTGTGTGCGTATGTATGTGCACATACGTGTACGTATGTGTACATATATACATATATGTACAGGTGAGTGTGTGTGTGTGTGTGTGGGTGTGTGTATGTGCATATACGGTTCCCTGCATTTTCCTCCTATATATACAAATTTTGTCTCCCATATATGACTTCTTTTCCCTAAATATTTCTTCTCCTACACCCATATCCTCCCTATGTAGTCTCTTTAATTCCCTATATCTATACCCTTTCACATTTCTAACTCGGATGTCGAACGCACACCGCCAAACTCAACTTCCACTTCCCACCCTTCCCATTTTCAGTTCCCCCGCCCGCCCCTACGTTTAACACACACCTCTAACTTTCAACCAACTTCATCTCTCATGTTAAACTTTACCAAATTATATTTTTATCTTATTTTATGTTATTTTTATTTTTTTTTTTACTTTTATTTTTACTTTTATCCTACTTCCATTTATCTTTATTTTTAATTTTATTTTTGCTTTTATTCTACTTCCATTTATTCTCATTTTTATTTTCATCCCTTACCTTAACTCTTATAATTTTTATAATTCTTATATTTCATTTCTAACTATTACATTGTATTTCTTATTTTATACTGTATTTTTTATTTCTAATCTTTACCCTTACCCTCATTCTTACCCATAACTTATCGCTTTAAACCTCTATATATGTTTATTTACTTACCTATGGATCCACTTATTGACTATACGAGCGTCCGCGTACGTGTGTATACGCATACATACATATGCACACGCATATATGTACATGCATACTTCGATATCTTATAGCTATACCCATGTGCGCATGTGTCTCTGTCTCTGTGTTTGTATATGAGTGTATATGTGCACGCACATACGGACACACAGCCGTGTGTGCGTGCACGTATAGACATGAGTACGGGATTCTTTAAATACGTTCTTATACACATCCTTTAATATCTTATACCTAGACCTAGAGGCGTGGGCATTACGTGTGTGTATGTAGTGATGGGCGCGCGTATATACATGTGAGTGTGTACGCGTATAATGTCCGCGTATACATGCGGATATTCTGTTGTATGTATGTGTGTGTACGCGCGTGCGTGTGGGTGCGTGTGTGTTTATGTACGTGTTTACACGCGAGTGCGTGTGTATGCTTATAGGCTTGGAGGCGTATGTGTACGCGTGTATGTGGGTGTATGTATCCATGATGATATGTATGTACTAGAAGTCCATTTAATTCAAGGAACCAGATTAAATGCTCATCAGCTCTGATTTACAACGCATTAGGTCCCCAGACGAAACTGTTGATTTACTGACAATTCTACAACTAAATTTTATCAATCTCCTGACCACCATGCTTGGTCTGTAACCTCTATACATCCCTTATCTTTACATTCTTTTACACTTTTATCATGCTTTTATCAGGTTTTTTTACTTTTATTTCTATTTCTATTTTTACTTTATAACCTTATGCCTTTACATTTATTTATATTTCTTTATACCCCCTTTACATCTCCTTACAACTCTTTATATCTTTATCCTCTACATTTTTATATTATTCTATACTTACACTTTTTATACATTTTTTATCCCTCGTCCCGAACTCTCGCCCCTCCATCTTCACCTCTATATATGTATTTATTTATTTACATTACCTCAACATCCAATTTTCCTCATTCTACATTGAGAGAAGAAAGAGATGGACGCTTCAATTCTATGCTGCTGCCGCATTATGTCGTACGTGAATGAGAGGATTTGCATCCCCAACCAAGAATTTTTGATGTAACACATGTCCTTGTGGAAGCTGTTGTGCGCGGCTGAAGAAGGCCACAGACATACATTATGCATTGTTATAAATCTGTCTAATAAAGGCCCGAAACATATGTACCGCTGAATCCTTCGCATCATGTTTTTATTTTATTTTGATCAATTTATGTGTATATATATATATATACATACATACATACACACACACATATATATATATATATATATATATATATATATAAAACACAAATAAGTAACAAGGATGTCAAGGTATTAGTGCATTATGGCCGTTTCAGGTGGCTCCATTTAATCGATCAATGCAAGCATTGCATCAATTTGAAATACACCACCTTCCTTGGATGTGTAAGACCATATAAGTTTTTGACATACAGGACACTCCATTATAATTTTTTTAGCAAATTTTTCATCAGAACTAGAGAATAAAAGAATCACATGCCTGTTGCTATAATTGTAGCAGAATGGACGTAAGGAGAAAATACTTCAACTACAATTTGGAGTGGCAGAAGCGAATAACAATAGGGGTCATGAGATGGTAATATAGCTGCATTTATCTATCTCCTTATCATCATCAAAAGATCTAATGCAACTAGTATACTATGTCCACTGAGAATTAAAAACCACTGGGAATTGACAGTTAAGTTCTAGCTGTGATTTTAATTCTTAGTGGACGTAGTATACTAGCTGCATTAGATCTTTTGATGGTGATAAGAAAATAGATAAATGTAGCTATATTACCATTGCATGACCTCCATTGTTATTCTCTTCTGCTACTCCAAATTGTAGTTGAAGTATTTTTTCCCTAAGTTCATTCTGCTACAAGAATAGCAACAGACATATGATTCTTTCATTCTTGCTAAAAGACTTATAATGGAGTATGCTCTATGTATCAGGTCATCAGCATCACATCAGATGGTTTATTTTTTATATCTAACACTATGTCTTTTTCCATTTTTAAATAATTCTGAGTAAAAATAAAGCAACCCTGTAAAACACAACTGATCTTTACATACAGACACACAAAATAACAGCAATCAAATAACAACAGCGGGGTGCGCAACAAACATCAGTGATCTGACTGTCACCCGTACTCTTGACAAGAGATCATCATCATCATTGTTCGACCGTGGTCGAGACAATGGAATTTATCATGCTACGCCAGACTTCACAGTCCATCATGGCATTACAGAGGTCCTGTTGCTGGATGCTTGTATCCCTGGAGATTACATCAGGGTAGGAGAGTGTGCGCCTTCTGGTATTGCGAGTAGATGGCTTCCAGAGGAGAAGAGTTGAAATTACCTCTTTTTTGGCTTTACAACAATGTCCAACAAACTGGACTCTCCTACCTTTCACAAGAGATGACACAGGTGGTAGTTTCCCATATATTTGCATTTTGGTTGGATGGCAGATACCAGTTAGTCTTTTACACCTACCAAGCTCATTCATATTAGCCCGAGATGCTGGATTATTTTTCGTTTTTTTAAGAATATTGTTGAAAGGAAACTTTTCATAGATTGTAATTTAACTCCTAATCTCTATAGAAATTTATTGTTTCATGAAAAAATTGAATTTGAATTATTTTAAATTTTTACGATTATAGATAACAACTCGGGCTGTAACTTCTAAACGTGAGTCAGGCTTGTGTGACCGATCTTGTGAGAATATCTGCTATGAACTATATTTTTTGACACAGGACATCTCTAAGACATCCGCCAAACTCAGAACAAAAATAAATGAACTGCGACAAGGTTGAATAAAAGGAGCCCGAGTTATTGGCTGCAATTACATATTTGAAGTCAGTGTTGGTAGAAATTAAATCAGCTTACAAATACATGTTCACTTTACTAAGTTTATATTCGGGCTAAGCCTGAACAGCGTGAGTGCCAGAGTTGCCACTGGGTTGTATGCATCTGAAAAAGGTGGTATATTTCAAATTGATGTAATGCTTGCATCGATCGATTAAGTGGAGCCACCTGAAACCAGCGTAATGTACTGATAACTTGAGATCTTTATTACTTGTTCGCTTTTTATTCACCTTACTTTGAGCTGTGCGGATAATACCGAACTGACTTGGTACCTCAACTTAAGTACCTAATTCAACTGAATTTTAATTATTTCTTTTATATATATATATAGAGAGAGAGAGGGGGGGGAGGTAATGATGTCAATAAGACCCAAAAGTGTCAGGTAATGCTGAGTAAGTGCTATGGATAGACCATAGTTAAGCTAAAGGTTCGGTGATTATGCGAATAAGCAGTTCAATGTAGGTCATATATCAGCATGCGTATATATAAAAAAATTTTTTCAGAATGAGATAAAAAACCAAGGCTGTGAAGATTTTAGAACATTTATAAGTAGATCTTACAGCTGTTTCCAGGATATTTATTATATCTCTTCATCGGAGATGGTGTGAGAAAATGGTTAAGCAATAGTTAATTTAGATAAGATACGAAATAGAGAGTGAAGTAGAGGAATGAAAATAGATGTGAGATATGCAGGGATATTGCATTTGTAGATCCATTATTTAGGCAGAATGGTATACATATAAGATTCCAATACCTTGTGAGTAAATTCCAATAGTATTTAAAACTGGTCATTGTAAATCTTATATGTATACCATTGGAATCTTATATGTATACCATTCTGCCTAAATAATGGATCTACAAATGCAATATCCCTGCATATTTCACATCTATTTTCATTCCTCCACTTCACTCTCTGTTTCATATCTTTATATATAAAAGTGAAGTTGTGTGTCTGTCTCCTACGATTTAGATTCCTAACTACTCCCACATTTTGTGGTGATGTGTAACCAAAAGCGGGTATCTTATAGTCGTGATTCACATCGAGCCCTTCTGGGTATTAGCGCGCGCCTACAATGAGTCTACGATTTAAAAAAAAATTTACCATCATTTTCCCATTTTTAATGCATTTTTTTGCAATTATACAAGGGAAGTAACTCTCTAAAAATGTATTATTAAATCTCAGGACGTAAAAAGCTACAGTAACACCCCCCTTTGTGGTTAGCCATATTGAGATGGCTATTATACTTTACATCTCTAAAAATGCTTATATAGTTATTTCCCTTACAAACCCGAACAACGCCGGGCGATACTGCTAGTCTTATCTAAATTAACTATTGCTTAACTATTTTCTCACATTGTCTCCAATGAAGGGATATAATAAATATCCTCAAAACAGCTGTAAGACCTTCTATTTGGGGATCCTTCATTGTTGTTATTTTCTTGTTCTGTACAACTATTGTTATTATCATCTATTGATGTGTTTTCATTGCATTTTTGATGTCACACTTTTACTCCATGTAACACCATTCCTACTGTTTATTGTTTGTTATATTTTACTTTTGTACTGTTCCCAACGTCTTGGACCTTGTGACCATTAAAAGTAATCATTACCAGAAGTAATCATTAATACAATTCCATATTTTTAATCTAATCAGCATCATGTTTCCCACCCCTTTCCCCTTATACCTTCACCATCACCCACGACAACTGCCGACTACTCTACACCACCACTCCCACCATTCCACTATGACCCTGACATCATTGCTCATCTCCATTTTCCTGTCACTAATCTAGTCTCATCATTTTACCCCACTCCACTCACACATTCACTCCATCACACTAACCCAGTCACTCTCATTCCCCTTATCCTATTTCTTTTCAGTTCCTTTATAAACATTTTCATCTTAACTTTTATTTTATATTTATATATTTTTTGTAAATTTTGTGCATAGAAAATTTAATTCAATTTTCATTTCAATTTTTGAAAATTTAATTCATCATTTTAATCATTTAAAAAATTTCCCTTTCTTTTGTTTTTTGTTTTTAATAACTATACAAAATAAATAAATAAAATAAATTAACAAATAGCACCAGCTAAATTAAACAATAAAATTCCCTTCTTGATACTAGTGATGCACAAAGCTTTGTAAATCCCATGCTTGTAGCCAAATACAGATGGAAATCTCAGTCTCATAACGGAACCTTTTCAATGACTTCAATTGTTCACCGATCCCTTCCTCATGATCATAAAGTATGGCCTATAATTCTAAACGATTTATGCTCTGGTGTTATAACTGGATGGTGTATGGTAATGGTCGAGAGTACAAAACTTTGCCTGCCAGGTCCAGTTTTGTTGCGTAAATCTACACGCAATTAACAATCTTGGTCTGCTGTTCTTATAAAAATTAACAAGCAAATCTTACAATGAAATTTTGGTAATAATGAGCAAAGCATCTTGTGTACGTATAGCAAATCACAGTATCTTCCCAAACTCAGAAAAGCAGATACGACCACATCGTTAACTCAGCCATTACCTCATCCTCCCACTGGATTCTCCTTCCAAATGATCTTACAACAATTTTACCATACAGAAAATTATCATAAATCAACATTCTAATATAAATAGAGGTGCTTGTCCATCTCCATCCATATATAACCTGCCTGTCATGAAAATCCCTCAACCCCATACTATTTGATAATCTGCCACCTAATTGCAAGTTTACAGCCTTAAAATCGAGGTGAATTAAACAACACCAGTTTCATAGAATGAAGCTGCAAAAAGCATGGGGTGCACATATTCAGAATGCTCACAGCAGCCATATTCCTACCGCTCTATGTCACGCTGGTGAGATCCATATTGGAGTACGGGATTCAAGCCTCTTCTCTTTATCTCCTCAAAGACATACAGCATCTCGAAAGAGTCCAGAAGCTGGCTACCCGCATGGTTCTTGGTCTCAAGAATTTGTCTTATGAAGAAAGTCTGAAGACGCTTGACCTTTATTCTCTAGAAAAACGCCGACGCCGTGGTGATCTCATTCTTGCTCACAACATCATAAGCGGAAAGTGTAACCTCTCGAAAGAGCTGTTCTTCACTCCTGCTCCAGAGCATTGGCTGCAGGGTCATTCCGAAAAGCTCTATCTGCGACGATTTCATCTCACTCAAGGAGAGGGGCTTTCTCCGTCCGGGTTGCGGATCCGTGGAATAAGCTGCCGAATGAGATGGTAAAGATGCCGACGACCGCTCGGTTCAAAGTCTTCCTTGACCACAAGTGGCCTGAACTCTTTACATGAACACCACCCTGTACATAACTCCATGTCCCCCTACATGGCCTCGCTTTTTGCTTTTTGAGCCAAAAAATTAACTAACTAACTAATAATTCATTGTTTCTAAACAATAAATCCTTTCACCATACTAGACATATATTCTCCACTGAACATCAGTAATGGTGTCAAAAAGGTTAGTCGAAGTAGGCTTGACTTAAAGCCATGCATATCTCCAAACCCCAATAAAAGATGCTGACAAACTTTACAAAGTCTACAAAAAACGTGATAGACTTAACCAGTTCCATCGCATGAATTTTGGCACTGTGAATGAGCTTCTTTTTAAATTGCAATGTTATTATCAGACCGAATATGCTTGATGCATGTCCAAACTGGGGGACAAGTGTTTTGTCACTGAGAATATATCTTGCTTGTTGACAAATGGTGTGTATACACCTAGATCAGCTCACAGCGTCTGCTTAGTGTCTGTGACCAATGAAGAGACAACTACTCCGAAATGATAACATCTCACAGTCTAGGTAGGTGGTGCTGTGAGCTGATCTAGGTGTATACACACCATTTGTCAACAAGAACAAGCAAGACATATTCTCCATGACAAAATGCTTGTTCCCCAGTTCGAACGTGCATCAAGAATATTCGAACTCATAATAGCATTGCAATTTCCCTTATCACTTAGCGCCCCACCCCCCACCGTAGTCTTCTTCTGAAAGGATTGTCGATCAACTCATCAAACATCGCAAGCATGGCTGAGTGGTAAGAAATTTGCTTTCCAACCGCATGGAGTATTTCATCGATATATAAGTTTAAACCAGGGTAACTTGGATGTTAACATCCCTTAGATATCTATATCCTCAAAATAACATATATATATATATATATATACGACTTCAAACCCACAAGAGTAAACAAGAGAGACAGAGACAGGCAGAAACAAGGAAAATGCCACTTGTATTTGAACACTATACAAATATTCTTTAAAAAAAACTTTTCTTTTAATTTTTCTAAATTTGTTTTCCATACTTACAGATGAAACTGAAATGTTTTTTATAAAATTATTTTAGCATTTTCTATCTTGACTTTTTTTCCATATATATCATCATCATCATCATCATCATTTAGCGTCTGCTTTCCATGCTAGCATGGGTTGGACGGTTCAACTGGGGTCTGTGAAGCCAGAAGGCTGCATCAGACCCAGTCTGATCTGGCAGTGTTTCTACAGCTGGATGCCCTTCCTAATGCCAACCACTCCATGAGTGTAGTGGGTGCTTTTTATGTGACACCTGCACAGGTGCCAGACGGAGCTGGCAAACGGCCATGAACGGATGGTGCTTTTACATGCCACCGGCACGGGGGCCAGGCGAGGCTGGCAACGGCCATGAATGGAAGGTGCTACATGCCACTGGCACGGGGGCCAGGCCAGGCTGGCAACGGACACGAACGGATGATTCGCTTACTTGTCACCAGCACTGGTACCACAGCTGCAATTTCCATTGATGTTGATCGACTTCGATTTTGGTTCTGCTTTCTGATATCTGATTTGATTTGGTTTGATTTTGATTTTGATATTTATATATATATATATATATATATATATATATATATATACACACACACATGTGTGTATGTGTGTGTGTGTGTGTGTGCATTGTTCCTAGTAGTCAGGTGTTACATTAAAGCTAAAACCAAGTTATATTCCCTGACAGAGGAAGTACAAAAAGTAATGTGAATGTATTTTGCTGTTTATATAAACTGTAACACAGAAGCAAAGAATATTCAGAAACAGCTGAAATATCAAGAACATAAATACTTTTAATTTACTGTGCAAATAACTTTACAAAAGGCCATTAATATTTTTCTTCTCACACTGATAACTTCTTTGTTTCTGTTCTCTCTCATTTTTCTCTCTATCTTTCTTCACTCAGGCCTGTTATCAATCTTCTACTTATTATATCAATGGGAGCGGGTGGTGATGGTAAAGTTGATGATTTTGATAGTAGCGAAGATACTGATGATAGTGACAGTGGTAGTGGTGGTGGGAAGGGTGGCAGCTATATTAAAACGATGATGGGGATGGTAGTGGTGGTGGTGGAAGTAGTAATAATTATTACATGATGAGAATGATGATGATCATGATTAAATCACAAGCTTTTTGTTGTTGTTTAGACTCCAAATGAAACCGATCAAGCAAATAAATGATCAAGGACAATCCAACCCATCCATGCCTATCCCATTCATAACCGCTTTTTCCATTGCACAAGGCATGCACGTAGGTCTCATTATTCAATGTGCTCTTTTAAGATAACAAGATTTGAAGGATTTGCTTGCTGTTATTTCTAGCAGATCAAGCCAATGACTAAGTTGCCCTCTTGTCATAAAGGAACAAAATTCAACACACCCATTACACCAGTAAATATAAGCTCAGACTCAAGGATGGCAGTAGATTTTTTTTACTGTTCACCTTGTAATGCTCTCTCTTACCTTTATCACTTTCTTGCCCATCATGAGATATAAACTTAAGGGACCCATCATGTATGCATGTACATATGTTCTACTCATGTTGCGACCCCCTATTCGTTTGCTATCAATATCTATTATTCATACTCGCCTTTTGTCCACCTCTTGCTGTTTAGCTCTCTTTTACTTCTGTCTTCCCTATAACTCTTACCACAATAAATTACACCCAGTACATTCTGTTAGGAGTGGAGTTGAGAGGGGTCTTTAGTCTTGTTGAAGACATAGCAACCTTCCAAGAGCTAGTGTCATGAAAAAATATACTCAGTACACTAAGTAAAGTGATTGGTATTAGGAAGGACAACCAGCCAGAGAAACCACATAAAAAATCGAAAATGAAACTTCTGACTGAAAGTGATCCTCTTATTTATCTAAGAAAGAAGCAATGACAACATCCAAATGTATTCCTGTGTAGACAGTGAATATAAAACGATGACGAAGATATATATTTAATGACACAGGTATGGAACATTTACTTTAAGGACTCTGACTTTCTGAGCAGCAACTCAATAATCGTTGCACTTTATCAGCTTTTGCTGCTGCATACTTAAATCATGCTTAATATGGCATGCATATATATACATATTCATATACATATAAATATATATATATATATTATATATATATATATACACACACACATGTGTGTGTGTGTGTGTGTGTGCATTGTTCCTAGTAGTCAGGTGTTACATTAAAGCTAAAACCAAGTTATATTCCCTGACAGAGGAAGTACAAAAAGTAATGTGAATGTATTTTGCTGTTTATATAAACTGTAACACAGAAGCAAAGAATATTCAGAAACAGCTGAAATATCAAGAACATAAATACTTTTAATTTACTGTGCAAATAACTTTACAAAAGGCCATTAATATTTTTCTTCTCACACTGATAACTTCTTTGTTTCTGTTCTCTTTCATTTTTCTCTCTATCTTTCTTCACTCAGGCCTGTTATCAATCTTCTACTTATTATATCAATGGGAGCGGGTGGTGATGGTAAAGTTGATGATTTTGATAGTAGCGAAGATACTGATGATAGTGACAGTGGTAGTGGTGGTGGGAAGGGTGGCAGCTATATTAAAACGATGATGGGGATGGTAGTGGTGGTGGTGGTGGTGGAAGTAGTAATAATTATTACATGATGAGAATGATGATGATCATGATTAAATCACAAGCTTTTTGTTGTTGTTTAGACTCCAAATGAAACCGATCAAGCAAATAAATGATCAAGGACAATCCAACCCATCCATGCCTATCCCATTCATAACCGCTTTTTCCATTGCACAAGGCATGCACGTAGGTCTCATTATTCAATGTGCTCTTTTAAGATAACAAGATTTGAAGGATTTGCTTGCTGTTATTTCTAGCAGATCAAGCCAATGACTAAGTTGCCCTCTTGTCATAAAGGAACAAAATTCAACACACCCATTACACCAGTAAATATAAGCTCAGACTCAAGGATGGCAGTAGATTTTTTTTACTGTTCACCTTGTAATGCTCTCTCTTACCTTTATCACTTTCTTGCCCATCATGAGATATAAACTTAAGGGACCCATCATGTATGCATGTACATATGTTCTACTCATGTTGCGACCCCCTATTCGTTTGCTATCAATATCTATTATTCATACTCGCCTTTTGTCCACCTCTTGCTGTTTAGCTCTCTTTTACTTCTGTCTTCCCTATAACTCTTACCACAATAAATTACACCCAGTACATTCTGTTAGGAGTGGAGTTGAGAGGGGTCTTTAGTCTTGTTGAAGACATAGCAACCTCCCAAGAGCTAGTGTCATGAAAAAATATACTCAGTACACTAAGTAAAGTGATTGGTATTAGGAAGGACAACCAGCCAGAGAAACCACATAAAAAATCGAAAATGAAACTTCTGACTGAAAGTGATCCTCTTATTTATCTAAGAAAGAAGCAATGACAACATCCAAATGTATTCCTGTGTAGACAGTGAATATAAAACGATGACGAAGATATATATTTAATGACACAGGTATGGAACATTTACTTTAAGGACTCTGACTTTCTGAGCAGCAACTCAATAATCGTTGCACTTTATCAGCTTTTGCTGCTGCATACTTAAATCATGCTTAATATGGCATGCATATATATACATATTCATATACATATAAATATATATATATATATGATATATGTATGTATGTATGTATGTATATCTAAATCTATATATGCATGCCATGTTAAGCATGATTTAAGTGTGTATACATATATATATATATTATCATCATCATTTAATGTCTGTTGTCCATGCTGGCATGGGTTAGCTGGTTTGACTGGGCTGGCACACTGGAAGGCTGCACCAGACTCCAGTCTGATTTGGTATGATTTTCTATGGCTGGATGCTCTTCCTAACCCCAACCATTCCGAGAGCGTAATGGGTGATTTTATGTGCCACCTGCACAGGTGCCATTTGTGTGACACCGATATCTGCCACAACTGCAATTTTGCTCAGCTTGATGGGTCTTCTTCTCAAGAACGACATAATGCCAAAGGTCTTGGTCATTGCCTCCATGAAGCCCAACACTCGAAAGGAACTCAGTCACTTCACCTCTGTGAGGCCTGCTCAAAAGGAACTCAGCCACCTTGCCACCATGAGGCTCAACACTCGAAAGGTACTCAGCCACTTTGCCTCCATGAGGCCCAATGTCCAAAGGTTGATTTTTTTTTTTACGTGCCACCAGCATGGGTGCACTTGACTTGACGGGTCCTCTTAAGCAGAGAACATCACTAAAAGTCTCAATCACTAGTCATTGTCTCTGTGAAGTTCAAAGTTCAAAGATCATGCTTCACCAAATTGTCCCATGTTTCCCTGGGACTACCTCTACCACAGATTCCCTTCACAGTTAGAGCGTGGCACTTCTTTACACAACAGTCCTCATCCATATGCATCACATGAACATATCAGCACAGTTGTCTCTCTTGCATACCACATCTGATTCCTCTTATGCCTAACTTTTCTCTCAAGATGCTTACATTCTGTTGTAGATGCACACTGACATTGCACATCCAGCGAAGCATACTGGCTTCATTTCTCTCATGCCTATGCATGTCCTTGGCTGTCATAGTCAATGTTTCACTACCACCCAGTATGGCATCAAACAATCTGCCTTTCACTTTGAGGGAGAGATCTTTGTTGCCAGCAGGGGCAGGAATCTCTCTGAACCTTATCCAGCTTAATCTTATTCTCATAGCTATGCTTTTGGAACAACTACTTCTACTACTAACCTGGTTGCCTAGATACTGGAAGCTATCAACTACCTCTAGCTTGCCCCCCCCCCCGGCAGTTGATGGAGTCTATTTTCCACACATGTTCAGCATTTATTATGCCTGTGCACCTTCCACATACAAAAGTTAATTTCTCTGTTAACCTTCCTTTGATGTGTAGCCAAAGCTTACACTGGGTGCATCTAATGGAGTTTCTACGGATTGAGCAGAGCCATCTACCTGAGGGGGTTTGTGATTTGTCTGCCTTCCTACTTACTATGACTTTGGTTTTTGCTAGGTTAACTCTAAGGCCCTTTGATTCTAGACCCTGATTCCATACCTGGAACTTCTTCTCTAGCTCAGGAAGTGATTCAGGTATAAGCGCAAAGTCATCAGCATAGAGGAGCTCTTAAGGCCAGCCTGTCTTGAATTCCTATATTATTACTTGGAAGACTATATATATTTGTGTGTGTGTGTGTGTGTGTGTGTGTGTGCACGTGCATTTGTGTGTGTGTGTGTGTGAGTGTGTATGTATGTATGTATAATAATAATAATAATGAATTATTGTATACAGTGCTCAGGTGCAATACAACTTGTCAAACAGTGCATATAAAGTATATGCAGTAATGTACAAATGACTGGAAAGCGAACAGTGTATGAGTCAGATACATGCTTGCGTGTGTATGGAGGGGAGAAAATCAGGTGTAGTGTTGGCGAATCTCAGGAAGCATGGAAGTTTTGAAGGATGCAGTGCTCCGACAACTAACAACTGATGCCGGCAGTCTGTTCCATGCTTCAGCAACTCTTAGTGTGAAAAAATGTTTCTGAAAGTCATGGGAGCTGTGCTGTTTTCTGATTTTGTAAACATGTCCACGGGTGTTAGACAGGTGGAGTTTGAAAAGGTGCTCAGAGTTATTGTTTGTAAGATGGTTAATAATTTTATAGGTGTCTGCCAAGTCAGCTGCCAGACGTTGGAGTATCAATGTATCCATGCCCAGGAAAGTAAGGCATTCAGAATATGACAAATGCCTGATGGAGGGTATTCTCTTGGTTGCACATCGCTGAACGGTTTCCAGACAATTAATATCCTGGGCAAGATAGGGGTTCCAGACCTGTGATGCAAATTGTTAAATTAATTTAATTGTTTAAATTATTTTCCATTGCTTTCGTTTTTTTTACACGTGTAACAATTAAATTAATTTAACAATTAAGAAAAAAAAATTTAGGGTTAGGGTTAGTGACAGGATGTTGTCTCAGTTTTAGACGCAGCAAATGATTTTAGCTCAAAAGAGAGCATAGGATTGGTTAAAATTCGAAAAATTAAACTACGTGAAACAAACAAATTACAATTTTCTCAAGAAAGCCAAGAGAAAAAAATCTTTTATTTTGAGACATTCTACCAGTATACGAAGTTTTAAAGTGTTTAGTTAACTAGAAATTGTCTGCCGTTCAAAAGGAAAAGATCCGAAATTTTCACTTCCAGTGGCCTAGCGTGTAAAAATTTAGTCCAAAGACTATGTATTAGTCATAAAATACAGTGTACATTTAAACACATAAGGAATCCACTCGTGGGATTCAACACGCTAGAAAGAACAGCTAGGTATATATAAATCACAATATGGAGATTTGGGCAACATAAATGTGGACCATGACATGAGCTTGAACTGTTGTTGACTTAATATGTACTTTCTTCCCACGCCCATGTAACTTGATTGTCAAGACAGAAACTGAGGACAAAAACACAATGATTTAAAGAAATTCACTCTTAATCGACATTTTTGATGATGAATGAAGCTACTTCACTTCCGATCACAACTAATCCAAATAACTTTGAAGTGACTACTACAATACAATTCTTACTAATTTTGGCATAAGGACAGCAATTTGAGGAGTGGGGGCAAGTCATTACATCCACCCCAGTACTTGACTACTAACAATACAATAATAATGTTACAAAGAGCAAAGAGGAAGTGGTGGGTCAGGGTTAAATGAAAGAGGGAAAGAGAGAAAGAGAGAGGGGGGAGAAAGAAAGTGTGTGTGCGTGTGTGTGTAAAAGTGAGGAAGATAGAATAAACAATAATTTCCATGTTACAATTGCTCATTGTGTTTACATTTTCATCACGGAACGAAGTCAACATTAAATGAAAATAGAAATATAGATTCTATCATAACAAAATTCAGCCCACCTTGTTTTCAAAATCTATATACATCAATTGTATTTCTTTGTGAGTTTCTTTACTATACACCTTCTCTATGCTGAAACTATCGCCAAACAGGATTGACAGGTGGAGTGTAAAGGCAGATGACAACAATAAAGTAACCAATTGCACTCAAACGATTTTTAAAAAGAGGAAGATACATGTGTTCATGTAGTCGTAGATATCTTATGAGAGAATAAGAGACGGAACGATTACCACTAGATCGTCTTTCACAATTTGTCTGCTAGATCAGGGCTGATTTGAGGCCAAACGACAAGTCAGAAATCTGGTCATTTAGGGAGCTTCTATATGGTCACTTGGCTTGCTAGAAATAATAGCTAAATCCCACCTAATATTGCAATTTACAGCTTTATAAACGGAAGGGCACATTCAATTACGTAGTCTTATATAGCAGGGAACCCCATCCATCGGGTCACGGACTAGTACCAGAGCGAGGATTATTTGAAAGAATAAATAAAAATTTTATTCATATTCTGACTTGCAATCTGCAAGTGTTTTTGCATTATGTATGTATGTATGTATGTATGTATGTGTAATATACATGTATGTATGTATAGCTAAATTATGTATTATGCACTTCATTTGTGCTTTGTTTTGCGAGTGATTCTCTGATCTGTGCATAAAATCGGTCTGTGGTGCAAAAAAAGTTGGGAACCGCTGCTATATTATACTATGATTGAATAAAAAACGGTAATGTCACGGCTAAAATACTTTCGATTATAGTGTAACGCGGTTTAGAATTGAAATCGCGTTAGTTTAGTAACAAGAAATAGGGTACAGCATATCAGGCGAAGTTAGCTGAATTGTCAGCCAGTGGTAATTTCTGCAGCGAATATTTAATCGTACGATTTCGAGTTAAAATTTCCATGACTTCCCGCCAACACATATCTCTAAATATAGACGCGTGGGAAGTCAATGTAGTGGTTTCAGGGGTGTCTCAGAGGATAGGATTCTTGATCGTTGCTTGACCTCAGATTAAAAAAGATCACTTGTCAACGATGAATGCGAAATTTTCTACTTTTCACCATATGAATATAATAGCCAGTTCTTGGCCAAGCACACAGTACATGACTGTCCACCGGTAGCCAGTGCTACACCCTCCAGCGAATAACTTTTGTAATAATTGTAATGTTTAGGCATAAATAAATGGTCTCATCGAAAATGGACTTGGTTTTGTAAGGGGAAAACATGCAACAAAATCACCAAAATATCCAATTAATCATTTATCCAAGTGACTACTGGGCAACAACGGACCCACGTATAAAATCAAACAGGACAGTAACGTAAAAAGTAACATATTTGGACTGACACATGACATCATAAATCACCGTATGTGACAATGCCTGCAAGTGAAGGATGGGAGAATCAAAGACGGGACCATGGATATCTGATCGGTTCCTTTCTTTAAAAAAAACTTCACAGGTTCCTTGAATTTCAAGAAGACTCCCTCCAGCTACCAATGAGTCCAAAAGCAGTTGTTTCACCCTACAAAAATTGTTCTTGGAGACTCTGAGTAGTGGAGTAGCGTAACTGAAGCAATGAATCTCTGGGTTGCACCTAACTATTTAACCAATCACTTGTACGTCTGCGAGACCAGAGTTAACCTGAGGCACAAACAATTACAACAAAGTTTCTACATAGTCGATTGACTTGCAAGAAATAGTAGCCAAATCTCCCTTTGCATTTTATCTGCTGCTTTAATGATATACATAAATTCATGGTTGCTAACTATACATCCATGGATGCATACATACATACATACGTACATACATATCAAACACACGGATATGTAATTCATTATCTTAAAATAGGCGTTGTGAGAACTACAGCCGGAGGACCGTAGGCCCATGAATAATATAATTTCGTCATATTTCGATCAAGGCATAGGCCCATTTCTTCAGTGCAGCAACCTAAAGGTGGTGTTGAGCACATATAAATACACATATGCACATGTGCACGCGCGCACACACACCACACACACACATTGGAGTCAAGACTGCGTAATATAATTTTTAAGATATGTCGTGGCGTTCCTGACTGAGGGATCTTTTCGGTTTGAACGGCAGTTTTTAAAAATAATTTCCACGTAACTAAACACTTTTAAACTTCGTATACTGGTAGAATGTGTTTATAAAACATCTTTTTTTCTTGGCTTTATTGAGAAAATTCTATAGTATGTAAGATATTTGTTGTTGTTTTTTGTTCAATTTCTGCAATTTCAACCAATCAATGACGTCTATTGAGGTGAAGACATTCTGTGCCATATGAATATGACCCTCGTTTAAGAAACAGATTGGGTTTATTTACATTTGTGAAGAAAAAAGATGCCCTTCCCCCTAACCCTAACCCTAAAACAGATTGAAATGAAATAGATCGATACTAGGGTCATAATTATGGGTGACAATTTTATATGACACCGCTAGAAAAAACTGCCGTTCAAACCGAAAAGATCCCTGACGGAGTCATATGCTGCAGTTACACGTTATTTCCATCGAATATTATATTTTCAACGTTACACGGGTTGTTCCACTGTGTCCAATGTTCCCTTACAACAGTGCGCCTGCGCGCACGCATGAAGGTTTTCGAGGTAAAACCGAATTTTTTTTAATGAAGATGATTACTTGCATAGCCATGGCATACTAGCTTTCTTCCCTTTATCAGTGTAAGATCTTCATGGCGGTCAGTGTGATGTTGGATAGCTTCGTGACGTCTCATTTTCAGTGCCTGTGTCATTCTCTGTATCTTTGTAGAGAGTCCCACGCCATGTATACGAACATGAAGACGGAGAGTTCCGGTGCATACAAGAATCTGATTTTGATCCTCATAATTTTGTTACTATTTTTCCACATTAGCTTGAGTTGGGTCACTGCATCCATTGCCTGAGCGGTCTGGTAAACATTTCTGATCTTGATACATTCTCATTAATAATTGGCTCACAAGTAGTTAAACTGCTGCGCCTAAGATTATAAATATTCTTTTTAAACAGTCTTTAATTAAACTAACCCTCATTTTAGCTTAAGTTTTAGCAGATTTAATATAGTGAGCATCAAAAATCTAATTAGAAATAAATATGGGTACTTGTCTATTGTCGTGGTCCCGGTTTCTCACACGCGAATTCGAGCGCGCGCGCGCACCAGACGTAGGTACTCGATACTCGAGATCCTACGAGGTGACTTGCGCATGCGCAGTGCAGAATTCGCGCATGCGCGTTAACCCCCCCCCCCAAAAAAAGGTGTTGGATTTCACTAAAAATATATATGTGTGTGTGTGTATATATAACATTTTCAATTTTACACAAAAAAATTACATAGTCGCTTTCCTCGCGGATTTACAGATAAATGAATTAATTACTATTTTACAGAATAAAATTAATGAATTAATTATATAAATTAAATAATTCTTGAAAATTAATTAATATTAATAATATTTTTTGAACAAAGTAAATAATTTATAAAACTTGGTTAATAATTTTTTTTACACAAACGCGAACGTATATAATTTGTGAAACTTTTTTTTTTTTTACAGACGTATATAATTTGGTAAACTTAATGAATTAATTTCTTCTCATCATCATCATCGTTTAACGTCCGTTCTCCATGCCAGCATGGGTTGGACGGTTCGACCGGGGATCTGGGAAGCCAGAAGGCTGCACCAGACTCCAGTCTTATCTGGCAATGTTTCTACAGCTGGATGCCCTTCCTAACGCCAACCACTCCGAGAGTGTAGTGGGTGCTTTTTACATGCCACCCGCACAGGTGCCAGGAGAGGCTGGCAACGGCCACGGTCGGATTGGTGCCAGTCGAGGCGGCTCTGGCATCGGCCACGATTCGGATAGTGCTTTTTACGTACCACCAGTCCAGGGGTCCTGGCATTTGCCGGGTGCCACACTTGCCCCAACATGTCTTCGCAAGCAAAGGGGGTTGGCGTGGGTGCCTGTCGTGGGATGAGGTTCGATATCAACTTCGCTTGCCTCAACAGGTCTTTGTGTATAATGTATAAATTGTTCGCACTAAATTCTTTCCGTAGAATTTATCAAAAAACGCGCAAAATTATTCCGTAGAATTTATCAAATTAAAAAACGCAAAATTAATATATTTTTTGAAATTGCAAATTATTTAGAATATAAAACAAATGAAGTTAAATTTTAAAAATAAATGTCATATACTTATACTCTGTAAGGTGCTGTGTTCACACTTCAATTTACTATTTTCTAGAAATGTTGCTTTTCTAATTGAAACAATTTTTCTCAATCTCCATTTAAAAGTCCATAATGCCTCTTGAGCCATATCAAAATGAACAACTTTGAATTACGCGGCGGCGGTGGTGGTGGTGGTGTGAGGTTCTAATTTTTTTTTCTGATCTCTCTTTGCCCCCTCTTTATTTCAGTTGTTCATTCCGCTAATATTTAGAAAAATTTTCGCGCCCAATTTTTGTTGTCGCGGGAAAAGATGAACGATTTAAAATAAATATATCTTAATTGTAGTGTGAGAAAGTATATATATTCTGATGACAAAATATATATCTTTCAAAAACATCCCAAATTTATAGACTATATCGTGTCGGTTTAAGAAATATATATATATATATATATATATATATATATATATATATATATATAAGAGAATGAAACATCTTTCATCTGTCTCCCCACCACACCTCCATCTAGGGGGGCAAAGAGAGATCAGAAAAAAAATTAGAACCTCACACCACCACCACCACCGCCGCCGCGTAATTCAAAGTTGTTCATTTTGATATGTCTCAAGAGGCATTATGGACTTTTAAATGGAGATTGAGAAAAATTGTTTCAATTAGAAAAGCAACATTTCTAGAAAATAGTAAATTGAAGTGTGAACACAGCACCTTACAGAGTATAAGTATATGACATTTATTTTTAAAATTTAACTTCATTTGTTTTATATTCTAAATAATTTGCAATTTCAAAAAATATTAATTTTGCGTTTTTTAATTTGATAAATTCTACGGAATAATTTTGCGCGTTTTTTGATAAATTCTACGGAAAGAATTTAGTGCGAACAATTTATACATTTATACACAAAGACCTGTTGAGGCAAGCGAAGTTGATATCGAACCTCATCCCACGACAGGCACCCACGCCAACCCCCTTTGCTTGCGAAGACATGTTGGGGCAAGTGTGGCACCCGGCAAATGCCAGGACCCCTGGACTGGTGGTACGTAAAAAGCACTATCCGAATCGTGGCCGATGCCAGAGCCGCCTCGACTGGCACCAATCCGACCGTGGCCGTTGCCAGCCTCTCCTGGCACCTGTGCGGGTGGCATGTAAAAAGCACCCACTACACTCTCGGAGTGGTTGGCGTTAGGAAGGGCATCCAGCTGTAGAAACATTGCCAGATAAGACTGGAGTCTGGTGCAGCCTTCTGGCTTCCCAGATCCCCGGTCGAACCGTCCAACCCATGCTGGCATGGAGAACGGACGTTAAACGATGATGATGATGAGAAGAAATTAATTCATTAAGTTTACCAAATTATATACGTCTGTAAAAAAAAAAAAGTTTCACAAATTATATACGTTCGCGTTTGTGTAAAAAAAATTATTAACCAAGTTTTATAAATTATTTACTTTGTTCAAAAAAATTATTAATATTAATTAATTTTCAAGAATTATTTAATTTATATAATTAATTCATTAATTTTATTCTGTAAAATAGTAATTAATTCATTTATCTGTAAATCCGCGAGGAAAGCGACTATGTAATTTTTTTGTGTAAAATTGAAAATGTTATATATATACACACACACACATATTTTTAGTGAAATCCAACACCTTTTTTTTGGGGGGGGGTTTAACGCGCATGCGCGAATTCTGCACTGCGCATGCGCAAGTCACCTCGTAGGATCTCGAGTATCGAGTACCTACGTCTGGCGAATTCGCGTGTGAGAAACCGGGACCACGACAATAGACAAGTACCTAAATATGTTTTCCTCATTCGTCTATTCCAATAGCTGATGACCATAAATGTGTCTGGGAACAGACAAGTCATTTTCTGTCTGCCCATCTGCTCTTAGCTTTCTCAGACGCCATATTTTCCTGAGATATTTTATGACTCACTTATGATTGGATTTAACTGGATTAAAAATCTTCAGATTGTTAAGGAGATCTTGAGAATATTCTTTTACTTGTTTTTCTTCCATCGTGATAACATATTAACAGGTCCTATTTAACCAACTATTTTGTAATAACTACAGAATCATCTTTTTCAGTTTGTATGCTTTGTTGTATTATTAATTCAAAACCAACGTAAAAGATATTTTGTGAATAAAGTTACTGTAAAATTGTTCCCTAGTGTTGTGCATCATTTACACGCAGCCAGAACAGAACTCAGTTCCACCACCAGCATCTATCTTTCATTCTATGACCTACATAATATGTATTACTCACACCCTCGTGACAAAGGCAATGTATAATTTACTGAGGAGTTTTAATAATACTGAAGCATGTCCAATATTAATATTTTCTACTTAACAAAAGGATTAACGTAATATTAAGCATCTCCGAGCGATTAGTCTACCTCAGTGGTTCATTTTGTAACATATGCTAATTTTTCGCACCTCTATTGATTCTCTGTTTAGGTTCCTAAACAGTGGGGTTGAGCCTGGAGGTCTAATGAGACCGGAACATTGTTTCCTCACCCCGTACCTGCTGAAGCAAATACAATGATATTGATCTGATGTATTTCTAATTAGGTATTTGATGTTCCCAATTACATTCAATTTATTAACAACTTAACTACTGATTTTCATGTTGATGACGTCTCTGAGTAAATAAACTGGTTTATTATTTTAGATATCTTTAATCTTTTATCTTTTATTTGTTTCACTCATTGGACTGCGGCCATGCTGGGACACCGCCTTGAAGCATTTAGTCGAACAAATCGACCCCAGAACTATCTTTTAAGCCTGGTACTTATTCTATCAGTGTCTTTTGCCGAACCGCTAATTTACAAGAACGTAAACAAACCAATACCAGTTGTCAAGCGGTGGTCACACACACACATGATGGTCTTCTTTCTATTTCTGTCACTCACAAAGCTTTGGTTGGCTCGGGGCACGGGTCCGAAGTACCACGCAATAGAACTGAACCCGGCACCATTGTGACTGGAAAGCAAACTTCTTGCCACAAAGCCACGCCGTCCTCATTTTGCATGTTTCGTTTCTTTATTTCAACTTATCTAATTTCTTGTTGAGATGTTGATGATAATTATATTATTATCTATAGAATTCTATCATACTTTTGTCAATCGATGTTGAGTCCTTCAGCTTCGACTTAACATATTTACGTGTTAAAGAAATGCAAAATACCGCAGCCACAATTATCACAATCCCAATCGCTAACACTATTCTCTCAAACACCACCACCAATATTATTTGCCGCCACCACCACAACTATCATTACCATTCTCTTCACCACTTCACCAATATCATTATTACCCTTACACCATCACCACTATCATCACCACCATCGCTACCATCACCATCATCAGCACTACATCTACGTAACATAATGCACAATATTTTCCATTACTTTAATCTCCAGGTTTCGCTATGTTTTATTTATTTATTTTATATCAAGTCATATAAATATATTCATTTTCCATAAGGGTGCTCTGAAAACGCAACGCGATATTAACAATCTTTTTTTTTTTTTCTTACATCAGTAAAAGTATATTTACTCAGAATAGAGGCTATGCAGAGAAGCTTTTGGTTGACAATGTTTAGTCACTGCTAGAGGTATATTCAAAATAGATGCACCTTTTGGCTATCGGTACAAAATTTGAAATATTTTGGTTGGGTAGAAAAGTCGATTACATCGAGTCCAGTTCTCACCTGGTACTTATTTTACCGACCCCAACAAACATTGTCGACTTCGGCGGAATTTGAACTCAGAACGTAAAGACGGACGAAATGCAGTTAAGAATATTTCCCAACGTGCTAATGATTCTGCCAAAGCAGCCATTTGGCAACTTTGCCAACTCGCTGCTTTAATAAGCCTTTCTACTATAGGCACAAGGTCTGAAATTACATCGACCCCAGTGCTCAACTGGTACTTATTTTATCCACTCCGAAAATATGAAAGGCAAAGTCGACCTCAACGGAATTTGAACTCAGAACTTGAAGACGGACGAAATATCGCCGAGCATTTTGCCCGGCGTGCTTAACGATTCTGCCAGCTCACTGCCTTTAATAACACATCTTACAAGCGAAGAAAATTAAGTATGAACTGAAATTTCGCTGCTTAAGTGAGTATTCATATGACTTGAGTCTACGTTTATTGGTTCACAGTAGCCTTATGATAAGCATGAAACACGATGAGACATATTAGTGTTGTCATTATTTGTATTTTATATCAACATTGGGTGTTTCACTGTATAGTAGGTTTTTTTTTTTTAGTTTTCTTGCACATTTGAGCATAAGTTTGCTTAATCAGCTTGAGGTACCTGTTGTACTAAATATGCACCCAAGCAAACTTGATTTGTCTTTTGTAACGACTCCAAGACGATAATCTTCAACAACTAAATCTTAATTTTATAGATGACTTTCAAGAGCTGATAGAGTTTACATTTTCGGACACGTAAATTTAGTAAGTTACCTTTGCCAGATAGATGCCTTTGCTAAGCAGAATAATGTTTTTGTCACTTGACCCCTCTAACCTCTTCTATTTCACCAAAAGCTAGAATAGAGATAACAGACCGCCAACGAAATCTAGTGTTCTCAATAATATGTCCATCTTTCTAACTAGTTTTGGATAGTTACAAATACTAGAATTTACTTCGCATGCTTTACGATTTTATCACCTGCCCGTCGAGGCAAGGCATTATACAAGGTAACGGTAAATAAATATTTCTTTAAAATTTCGATCGCATATTTACAAAGTCAGAAAACAGCACAGCTCCCATGACTTCAGGAAACATTTTTTCACGCTGAGAGTTGCTGAAGCATGGAACAAACTGCCGGCATCAGTTGTTAGTTGTCGGAGCACTGCATCCTTCAAAACTTCTATGCTTCCTGAAATTCGCCAACACTACACCTGATTTTCTCCCCTCCATACACACTCAAGCAAGTATCTGACTCATGCATTGTTCGCTTTCCAGACATTTGTACATTACTGCATATACTCTGACAAGTTGTGGTGCACCTGAGCACTGTATACAATAATTTCATTATTATTTCTTCCATCCTGCATACTGGCAACCAGCACCTTAACAACACAACCGTTACAATTGTTGACGACACCGACGTTTCATCCTATTGTTTATCAATTATTATTTAACCGTTATAATTGGTGGTCCTCGACTTCAACGAAAAACATTACCTTTACAATTGCTGACCCCGAGTTAAAGAACTGCAGCCTTCACCTTCGCATGAACAGTTGTCACATCCATCGATTACACTGTTGCCCCCGTCTAAAAACAATTGCTACTTTCTATTGCTACATTTTGCTGATCCCCGAGCTAAAGAATGACAACCTTTGTCACCACCAAGATGCACCCTCGTTCCACTTGTTACAATACGCGTAACAGAAAGCACTATACTGCGATGCACTTCACAACAATGCAACACTGCCGACGCACAAGGAATTCGCCGATCATGAAAGCCTATAAGCGCAACATTTTGACAGCTAAGTTTGCCACCCCTGAAACTAACTGGAAGAAAATACGGAAGCCCGCACATGCAACCTTTTCGGCACGCACACGCTTTTCGTCTCACCCCGACGTACAGACCCTGCATTGTCTACGAACTTTTGCACGTGTATAAGATTCCCACATAGACTTTCAACAAATCATTTTTTTCTTTTTCTGAATGCACATCTTTTCACTATCAGCAGTAGACTTTAAATAAAGGACACTATTTTCAGCGAAGTTTGTCATTTTTGCTTATTTTATTCTCTTCTGTTTGTACTGCACACTTTCAATTGTCTACGAGTTACACACATTACATGATGCACATATACTGCGATGCACATATTCCACGATGCACATATTCCGCAATGCACATATTCCGCGATGCACATTTTCCACGATGCACATATTCCACGATGCACATATTCCGCGATGCACATATTCCACGATGCACATATTCCACGATGCACATATTCCACGATGCACATATTCCGCGATGCACATATTCCACGATGCACATATTCCGCAATGCACAAATGCCGCGACAAATAAATTCATGTGCATATCTTTTTGGATATTCTAGTGTTATTCATATTTTGCATGTACATTTTTTTCGTTCAATTTGAAAATGTTTGTATTGTTACATACACACACGCATATACCTTTCCTCGGCGTCTGGCCTTGTGTACGCATCTGCACACATTGTTCATGCACACATACATGTTAACACTGTCACATTCATGCATCACACATGCCTTTCTCGCTTGTTTTTTATGCTCCCTGCACTCTTGTAGACACAACTCGTCTCTGTAAGACCCTAGGTCGGTCACGTATATACGGCGGCGAGCTGGCAGACACGTAAGCGCGCCTGGCGAAATGCTTAGCGGTATTTCGTCTGCCGTTACGTTGTGAGTTCAAATTCTGCCGAGGTCGACTTTACCTTTCATCCTTTCGGGGTCGATAAATAAAGTACCAGTTTTGCACTGGGGTCGATATAATCGACTTACTCCCTTTGTCTGTCCCCTCTATGTTTAGCCCCTTGTGGGCAATAAAGAAATAGGTATACATAGAGAAAGTTGTTTGTCCCTTACAACGCGCCAGCATGTCACACTTTTACTCCTGCACATTCAAAGCATTTAATACCTCATGCATTGGCTGGCATATTCAGCAGTACCTTAATCACTGGCATATGCAACACTGTACACTGTATTTGTAATCAATGCACCAGCATTACTGCCTCAGCCTTACAAGCCATTTTGTACACACACTCACGCACCTCTATTATACCTCTACTGCCTTGTTTTTCAACACGTCTATGCCAGCTCAACTCTTTTCCCGACTCGATACACGTCGGATGTTCACACGCTCTGCGCTCATGTTAGAAATAATTTCCCTCTGTTAGACCAGTTTGGTCATGTAATGAATGGAGAAAATTACCTGTCTCGCGCATCACTCCAGCATGCTACACTGTCGTCCTTGCTGATCTCAGTAATTACCCACAACAGCGCCAGACACATGATCTCGAAAAAGGAGAAATAAGCAGTGGCAAACATACTTCACGATGTCGTGCTACTACTGTCCACATCTCGCTCAGAGATTTATTATTGCTTGTTTCACTTTTTTCGAGATCAGCGACGGTTTGTCACTGGAAAAAGCATATCGTATTTTGCGTTCGGAATCACTTCTCATTCCTAGCTGGTAACTGATCCAGGACAATCTCCATCTCCTGCGCTTCACCTTAGACAGGGTGGCTAATTTATCCGGTAAAGGTGGAGCAGTGGTCCATTTAGACCAAAGTAAAGCATTTGACAGGGTAGACCACCAGTATCTAGCGGCGGTCCTCAAGGCGGCTGGGCTGGGCCTTGACGTCCGCGGCTGGATCACCGCCATTTATGGTGACATCAAATCTACGGTTCAGAAAAACGGATAGCTGCCCGTGCCGTTTAAGATCGAGTGCTCCGTTCTGTCTCCGCTTCTCTATGTACTGGCTCTGGAGCCATTGCTATGCAAGTTGGAGAATTTGGGAGTGCATCTCCAACAGACTGGGATGTGGTAAGTGCTTTTCTGCTTATGCGGATGACGTCACCATCACCGTAGCGGATGAAACTCAGCTACCCCATGTAGAGGAGGCAATCAAATGTTACGAGGCGGTGGAAGGGGTAAAAATTAACAAGGACAAGTCCATCGGCACCTGGAGTGGCAAAACGATAATGTCCAGTGTCGTGGGACACTGGACGGAAGGTCCTGTTAAGTTGCTAGGAGTTTGGTTTGGACCGGACTCCCAAACAGAGAAGGATTGGAGTGAAGTGGAAGGCAAGGTGGAGGCTCTAGTCCGGACCTTGTCCGGAAGGGCGCAGTCCTTGAAAGGGAGGGCGGAGGTGGTGCAGGTGTATATCGCATATGTTATCACCTACCGTCTGACCGTTGTCCCTTGCCTCGATTCGTGGCTAACCAAGTTGGAGCGCCTCCTCTTTCGCTTTTTGTGGAAGGGAGGAAAACCGCTTGTGAGGCGCTCTGCTTGCTGCCAAAACCCGCTTAAGGATGGGTTAGGGATGCCGTGGCTGATCATGCGCTGAGGCACCTTTCGCTCTACCTGGACGGTGACCAGGTATGGAATTCGCTGGCGGAGACGTTCTTTCCGCGACTGGCCTCCTTGGAGGAATTTAAACCTTGTTCCGTGAAAAGACGCAATTTTACCGAGTGTCAAAAAGAGTGCCGACAGGTTCTCGTGCTAATCCACAAGGCGGGCAAGACCAAGAGCAAGAACACCACCTCAGTACTCTATAGCGGGCTGGTAGAGTCCAAGAGGGATGACGTCCTGGGAGAAGCTCTGGGACTCGATGAGGACCAGCTGGCCAACCTGTTTAAAAGAACTTTCGGGTCGGGTTACCTGGATAACTACCAGAAATCACTGACTTGGCAGTACTATAGGAACGCTTTAACTTTTCATGATAGACTGTCCAGACACGGCATGTCCGTACCACCGGCTTGCCCAAGGTGCAGGCGGGACGAGAAACTGTCCCGCACGCCCTTGTTCATTATCCGAAGATTTCAAGCCTGATAGTTTAGGTGGAACACATGCTGTCGCATTTAGGAAGAGTAAAGCTATCAGCTGAGTGTATGACTAAGATTGTACCGCCACCCGGACTGTCAAAGGAAAGGGAGGCCAGTTGCCACTCTGAATGAGTGCATATGGAAAACGAGGGTGAAAGGAGTCGCGACGAGAACCTTTATCTCCGGGCCTGGTTTGCTCTACTATTTCAGATATCATCTGAAGAGCAAGATAGGGCTGGAGAGAGGACGCCTGTCGCGAAGTATATACGAGAAAAGATGGAAAAATGTGGCGAAGAAGTTGGGTGTGAGAGACCCTGCTTAAATACATAGTAAATCTATACGGTGTAGCCGGTGGACACCCCGGCCAAAATGTTAAAAAAAATTTCATTAAAATTGTAAATATATTCATTGTAAATACATCATTCGCTTATTGCAAACGAACTCACAATTTTTATGCTTTGAAACACCCTGTGCTGTCCCTTCTATGTTCGATTCACGTGATCATAATAAAGAATCAATCCCTAGCTGGTGATTGTCACACGCTGATGACGGGTTACTATTCAGAAACCCGGGTCCGTGTGTATCACGTAAGGCTAGAGATGGGAACAATGATTTCCCTTTCGCAAATACTGATCGGGCACAGACAGTGTGTCATTAGCCAACTGGAGGAGATGTCTTCTTGGGACTATATCGTCCCATATGAGTCATCCACATTTAGGTGGCAAACATACTTCATGATATACAGGGTCAGGCAAAATGATCTGACACATTTGTAGGTTAAATAAAAGGCAAATGAAGTAAAGAAACAAAAAAGTGTTTTTATTTTTGAAAAGTACATATAATGCCATTTTGTTTCATTATGTTTTAAAAATTAAATCAGTCAAATGGGATCCATTATTGTCCACACACTGTCGAAGGCGTTCACGAAAGTTGTCAATAACTCGGCGGGTCATTTCATGTGGAATGGCAGTAATTTCTTGATGAATTGCATCTTTAAGTTCTGGCGGTGCGAGGTCAGCCGGTTGATTTTCGTTTCAATGCAGATCCAGTAGCTCTGAAGTTGGTAACCCATAACAAGATCGTGTTTCGAGCTGGTACGGGATCATGTCTACCAAGATTGAAGTGCAAACGGAACGCTCTTTGTGTTGCAGTTACAGAATCGTTTGTTTTGATAAACGTTTCCACAATGAAAGCGCGATGCTCACCAGTCAAATTCATGGCAGCAACTGAAAAAGAAACGAAAAACAATGCATTTTATTTAACCTACAAATGTGTCAGATCATTTTGCCTGACCCTGTATATATATATACATGCATATATGGGTACAGGACCTCACTAACGGTCGAACCCTCAGCAATTTCACCCCCACCCCCATTTTCAAATATTTTTTTGCCATTTCTTTCTTTACCCATAATTTTAGATAGCATTTTGCAGAAATACGTTTTCGAGAGAGTGTGGATTACATTAAATTGAAAATTCAAAGAAGTTTGAAATGAATAAGTGAAAATGCAGAGGTTATAGAAGTTAGTGGTACCGAAGTCAGTGGAGAGATAACGAATGATAAATAATTATTCTAAAAATAAAAACTCGTTAGTTTGTGTATGTGTATGAAACAAGTAAAAGTATATTAAAACAACAATATCTTTTTCATACCTTTTAAAATCACTGGATATAATATATATAATAATCCCGAATATAGATTTTTTTCCTTTACAATTTTTGGCGCCGAAATGCGTTTCATTTTTATGTGTGTGGGGGGAATGAGTGAGAGAGAAAGAGCGAGTAAGAGAAAGAGAGTGAGTAGGTGATGAAGTTTGCCTAAACATTGAATGGGTAACAATCTATCATAATTATATATATCATTATACATCATCATCATCGTTTAATGTCTGCGTTCCATGCTGGCATGGGTTGGACGGTTTGACTGAGGACTGGCAAGCCAGGAGACTGCAATGAGAATGCAGTCTGTTCTGGTAAGGTTTCTATAGCTGGATGCCCTTCCTAACGCCAACCACTCCGAGAGTATAGTGAGTGCTTTTCAAGTGTGACTGGCACAGGGATCAGTCAGATGGCACTAGCACCGATCACGCTCGAATGGTACTTTTTACGTGCCGTCGGCACTGGCAATGATTCTGGGATATGGGGTGGGGTCTGGTTTTCCCACTCCACCTTTTTTCCGAGCAAAAATAAGGGGTTTGCTGCATATTAGATCAGGGTACTTGATTCCATGCAGAAAATCCAAGTTTCTTTTTTTTCTTAGTGAAAAGATCGATGGAGGTGAAATTTCCGAGGCTTCCACCTCACCCCATCCCGTTTTCCGGAACCTCAAAAGAGGGATTTGTAGTATATTAGGAAGTCACCGGAATTCATTCAACGACAAAAAAATTTCCAATGATTCCAGGGTATGGGGGGGCACCTCTTTTTCTCCGAACAAAAATAAGGAGTTTGTAGCATATTAGGAAGTCAGAGTACCTGATTCCACACAAAAAAATCCGGGTTCTTTTTTTTTTCTTAGTGAAAATCGTACGGGTGAAAGAATCAAATAACACCCAAAAATGATCTTCGGTGCTCGTGTAAGTGTAAGATGCTTAAAATTTACTTACCAAATTTTATTATTATTTTCTCTAATAAGTTGGCAGAATCGTTAGCACGGTGAGCAAAAAGCCTAGCGATATTTCGTCCGCCTTTCCGTTCCAAATTCAAATTCCGCAGAACTTGACTGTCATCCTTTCAGAGTCGGTAAATTGCGTACCAGTTGAACACTGGATTCGATATAATCGACTTATTCCCTTCTCCGAAACTGCTGGCCTAGTACCAACATTTAAAACTAATATTACTGCTTTCTCTAAGGTGCCGTGTTGGCAGAACCGTTAGCACGCTGAATAAAATGCTTCGGTTTTACGTTCTGAGTTCAAATTCCACTGAGATCGATTTTGCCTTTCATCCTTTCAGGGTCGATAAAAGAAGTACCAATAACCAACTAGTCCCCTTCCCTAACAAAATTTCAGGATTTGTGCCTCTAGTAGAAGGGATGATTTAACCTTTCTCCAAAGCGGTGATATGGCGGAATTGTTTGCACACCAAACAAAATACTTGGCGGTATTTCTTCCGGTTTTACGTTCTGAGTTCGAATGTCGCCAAAATAGAGTTTACCTTTTATATTTTCAGTCGATAAAATGAATTTTAGTCGAGCACTGGGGTCGATGTAAAAGATAAATACCTTACGCATAATATTTCCGGCGTTCTGCCAAAATCTGAAAGAATTATTGCTGAATTATCTTTATGTTGTTGAACAGCCAAATTCTTGAAATTATATTACGCTAGCATCGGAAGAAAGAAAACATTAAAAATATATAAATTACTTTCAAAATTTTGTCTTATAACAAATGTTTTCTTTTCTACGATCGTATCATAAACTTCAGAAAATTAGGTTAGTTAGTAAAAAAAAAAGACAAAAAAAGAAAGTGAAATCCGTTACAACTGTTTCAAATTTTGGCCCAAAGCCAGCAAATTTAGAGAGAGAGCGCTAAGTCCATTATATTGATTCAGTACTTGACTGGTACTTTATTTTATCGATCCCAGAGGCATGAAAATTAAAGTTGTAATAATGGTTTCAAATTTTTGCATAAGGCCAGCAGTTTCGGAGTAGGGGGTAAGTTGATTACATTGACCCCAGTGAGTGCTATAAAAAGAAAAAAACTCGCCCCTTTTCAAGCCTAGCCAGTCTCATGGGCTCGGTTTCCCGGTTTCTGTGGCGTATTTGTTCCCCCCAGCTGGACGGGACGCCAATCCATCGCAGCGTTACTCAAGAAACAGGAAGAGAGAGTGAGAGAAAGTTGTGGCGAAAGAGTACAACAGGGGTCGCCACCACTCCCTGCTGGAGCCTCGTGGAGCTTTTAGGTGTTTTCAACTCAATAAACACACACAACGCGCGGTCTGGGAATCGAAACCGCGATCCTCCGAATACGAGTCCGCTACCCTAACCACTGGGCCATTGCGCCTCCACAGTTAGTGCTATACTGGTACTTATTTTATAGACCTCGAAATGATAAAAAGCAAAGTCGACTTCGGCGGAATTCGAAGTTGTAAAAATGACCCTTAAATAAGTGATTTTTAAGCATTGACATACTCGTTTTCACTGTTAAGTTTTCGAAATGAGTATTTCTTTAAAATATATTCACTTGCGTTAGAATTGTTTAGTTTTTGTCTTTCTTTTTTTTTTAAGATGTGATCATAATAACTTCAGAAAATGAAGCTCTTCAAATATGTACCTAATACTAAAGACCAACTTTTTCCATCCAAAGGATCCTTGAACCCAATAGTCATATGTTAATATTTATAGCTTTATGTGTGTGCTTCGAGATATTGAAAAATTTGTTTCAGCTTGTCTCGAAAGTTTACAAAACACTTATGATCTATCTATCTATCTATCTATCTATCTATCTATCTATCTATCTATCTATCTATCTATCTATCTATCTGTCTGTCTGTCTGTCTGTCTGTCTGTCTGTCTGTCTGTCTGTCTGCTTGTTTGTTTGTCTGTCTGTCTCTCCCCCTCTCTCTGTATATATATATATTATCGAGTTTGAAAACAGAGAGATCTAATGGATACAGATTAATTTTATTAATTAATTAACATATTCACCAACAATTGTTTCATCTCTCAACTAAAATTAAAACTACAAAACATATATAAATATATAATTTTGTATTTTAAGATACCTTGGATGGAAAATCATCAGTGTACACAAGGGAGAATATAAGGATTACATTATGATCCGTTGAGATATTCAGAATATATATAGTCCTGTTTATTATGTGTGTATATGTGGAGGCGCGATTTCGATTCCCAGACCGGGCGTTGTGAGTGTTTATTGAGCGAAAACACCTAAAGCTCCACGAGGCTCCGGCAGGGGATGGTGGTGATCCCTGCTGTACTCTTTCACCACAACTTTCTCTCACTCTTACTTCTTGTTTCTGTTGTACCTGTATTTCAAAGGGCCGGCCTTGTCACGCTGAATATCCCCGAGAACTACGTTAAGGGTACACGTGTCTGTGGAGTGCTCAGCCACTTACACGTTAATTTCACAAGCAGGCTGTTCCGTTGATTCGGATCAACCGGAACCCTCGTCGTCGTAACCGACGGAGTGCTTCCACCATATGTGTATGTATATGAAAGCGTATACACACACGCGCACACACGCACACACACACACACACACACACACACACACACACACACACACACACACACATATATATATACATACACACATAATAAACAGGACTATATATATTCTGAATATCTCAACGGATCATAATGTAATCCTTATATTGTCCTTTGTGCACCCGGATGATTTTCCCTCCAAGGTATTTTAAAATGCAAAATTATATATTTTTGTTTTGTAGTTTTAATTTGGGTTGAGAAATGAAACAATTGTAGGTGAATATGTTAATTAATTAATAAATTAATTTGTATCCAGTAGATCTTTCTGCTTCAAACTCGATAATATTTGGTATTTTACGATATTTTATATAATATATTCATTGAAGAAATATCTCTTCAAAATACAATATTAAACCAGTGTTTCTTGAATAAAACCTATAAAAGGTTTAAATATCCTCATTGTGACCATACATACATACATACATACATACATACATACATACATACATACATACATAACTCGCACGTGACCATCGGCCATCTTTTTTCTCCTAACTTGAATTTCCTTCTTTCTCTCTGATTAGTCACAGGGATTGGACGCATTCTTGTCTGTCTCCTGTCAGAGCTTGTTTCAACCAACCTGCCCACGCCCTCTTCTCAACCCCGACGACACGCCTTAACTTGTCTCGTAATCAGCCAACAAGCGAGGAGGGCACCGCTCCCTCTGTGACCGCCGTGGGACTTCAGGACTGGCCTCAGTTCCTGGCATGTTCCTGCCGGCTTCGTCCTCTTGTCCATTACTGTTGGCCCCATCCTCCGTCGCAGCGATGATCCTGCGCACAACCAAAACATGTCGTGGCATGCCATCTACGGATACGTTGTTCCTCGAATTCACAGAGGTTATTGTCACCTTTCCCCACTGTGATGTGCACCGCGCATTTGGGGGTTTAACCCAGACTTCTTTCCCGACCTGCACAAAGGCATGCTCTTTCTCTTCTGCGGGATGCGGCGATGCAGTACATGGATGCCTCCACTCGTACTTGAATATTGCCCTGTGTGGTACTGACTCCTCAGCTTGTCCCGTCCTGGACGGCATATTATACCAAAAAAAAAACGACCTCGACCGGTGAGATGTGGCCCCTCTCTGCTATGGTCTTGATGGTACGATGATGCCTTTTCACATTGCCATAGAGTGAATGTTAGGCAGCTTTTGCAGCTCGACCGACACGTGGTTAGGAAATCCTGTCACAAAGGCTAATTTTACGGTTTGTTCTAATGCGCCATCTCTATATCACACGAGTCTAGCCAATCTCCTGATTTCGTTGGTAAAGACATCGACCTGTTCGCCCATCCACTTTGCTTTCCCCGGTCAACCATATGCCTGTGAAAGCCTCCATCAGCCTTCTATTTTTTCTACGCTCAACTGGTCCTTCTCTTCCATTTCCAGGTATAGCGCCAACGCCGATCCATCGAGGTACAACGGTATTAAACTCGCTAGATTATCTATACTTTTGAGTCTTGCCACCAACTTAATTTTTTGCAGGCAAGCGGTCACATCTCCCTCGTCACAAAATGGCCTAACCGTCTCATTCGAAACACGGACCATACCTATCATTTTTGTTTTAGCCGAAATAGCTTGTGATGTAACGGACGAAAAAGACGGAAGCGAAGAGAGAATTACGGAAGTCTTACCTGTCGTCCAGAAAAAAGGGTCGCTTTCAACATCCACGTGCTGTCTCAATCTCCGAAGTTCACCCCACATCCGCGTGCCCTATCCGTCGCTGTACAGTCTCACACATCCGTTCTGATGTGCTGTTCGCCGTCGACTGGCTCCACGTGCTTCGCTGATGCCGCATGTCCACCGCGGCACTTCCGGTGGAATCCACAGGCCCCACTTCCAACAGGTCATGCCAACCCCCTCACTTCCGATCCTTTCCTATAACACAGCCTGGCTCATAACACCACAATTTCCCAATCTATTATTCATCTATTTATTTACCTGAAATTCATTTGCCCTCATTTTTATTACTTATTTTTCCCTTTTAATTTTATTGTCGATTTGCTCCGTCTATGTTTCTTCAATTTTAAAGCGGTCCCAGCCTGGAAGTTTTCTTTGGCAGTAAATACCATAACTATTTCCCGATACCGATACTAAGTGTTTCCTTTAACGCTTGTATTTATTGTCATTTCTGTCGAATTTATATGACATATTGCTCTTCGTGAACGATCAGTTGTGTTATCGAACAAATTCCAATACTTTTGAAAGCCTCACTCCTGTCCAGTCTGCTTTTAAATCTTTATTTGATTATTTGCCAACTGATCCTCACTACACTTTTTGAACAACCAATGTAATGTTCCAAAAGTTCGTTTCTATCTAATGATTCGTAAGTATAGTTTCGTAAAGTATAGAGTAAACAGCTTCACCAGGACGCAATATTTTGCTCTTCCTTTGAAATTTAAGTACTATTTTCTACACCTATCTATCTATCTATCTATCTATCTATCTATCTATCTATCTATCTATCTATCTATCTATCTATCTATCTATCTATACGCACACACGCAGACACACACAATCACACACTACCTTCAGTGTTTGTGTGCCAAAAGGTGGTACTCTTGTAGTTATGTAACCATGGTTTGACCGGAATCACTCCAGTTTTCTGTCTTGGTTGCTTCGCTGAAGGTGTGTCAGATGCTGAAATTCATTGCAGACTTTCAGTACAATACGAAGACAGCGCTCTATCGCGTAGAAGTGTATATAAGAGGCTGGAGAAGGTTCAAAATGGCCGGATAAGTGTGAACCACTGACGGGAAGATTCAACAAGGACGAGAGAAGGTTCTGGCGAACTAACAAGTGACCAGCGATAAGGTTGCATATTCTCTGAAAATTAATCATGGTTCCAGTGTGGGTCTACCATAAAACTAATGAAGCTTAAGCTTCAGGGCCACTAATCCCGGAAGGGCCCCTCTGAAGCAACTTAATTTTTTCATTCTATCAATTTTTTTTGTTTTTTTATTTTGCTATGCAGATTGCTATTACCCCAAGATGAATAGCAATGTCTTCAAGAAAGTACTTAATTCAAGAAAGTACTTAACGCTAACTCAAGGAAAAGCAATCTAACGAAATTTCTAAATGACAAAAACTATCAAATTATTTTACAATGTCAAGTAAAAGTTTGTTATCACCTGCAGCTGAAACTAGCCATGCAAGCACCAGTGAAGTCAATGATAGTGCGCAAACCATGAGTGCTCTGTTTAGCAATAGTCAACCTACTGTTGACACTTTTGGTGCAGATGATGATCAAGGTGGTCAAGAACTTCGAGAAAAGAGAGAGCAGAAACAGGAAACAGGAACCAAATTTAGTGATTTCAAAGAATACAGTGTCCTGGCAAACTGGCCCGTGACAATTGATAATGATTTCATACAAAACTATTAAAATGCGAGACATGAGTTTTTTGTAAAAAAAAAAAAAACCCTGATAATGTATATTGAATCCAACAAGATTTACAAACAGCAAAATCAAAGTTTCTCAAACAAGTACTTTGAAAGAAAGTTTGAAAAATTGTCAGACTGTGATGAGATCCTGGTTAGTTTATTCAAAGAGCAAACTCTTTTCTAAATGACAAATATCACTTACAACGGGTGGGTTTTCTAGCTGGATGTATATACTCAGAACTCTAGAAAATCATGAAAACAGCATGGAACATAATGGCGATGGTGAGTTGGCTAACACGAAAGTCAAATAAAAACACTGTGGATCAGCAACTTTAGGAACAGTTGAGAAAAAACATGCAGTTCTATTTTGAATTACTAAAAAAGAGTTGTAGCAGTTATAAAGTTTTTAAGTGAAAGAGGCTTAGCATTTAGAGGTCATTAGGAAAAGTGGGGCTCCCCAAACAATGGAAATTTCACGAGGGCCATTCAGCTTATTGCGGAGTTTGACCCATTTTTACATGAACATTTAGAGAAATGTAAAAATGAAAAAGTAAATATTACGTACCTATCTAAATCTGTGCATGCATAATGGATAGAAATCATGGGAAAACATGTGAAAGATGAAGTGGTGAAGCAGATCAACAACCTAGACATCAAATACTACTCAATTATTGTTGACTTTACACCTGATATAACGCATGTTGACCAGCTGGTAATTGTGATTCGATACTGTTATAATGGAAAACCCTGTGTCTGAGATTTTTAACATTTTTGCCAAAAGAAAACCATTCATCCACGACCTTGTTCAACAAAATAGCAATATCCGTGGTCAGTCGTACGATAATGCTTCCAACATGAAGAGCTCGGAGAAAGGGCTGCAAGCACTTCTTAAAAACATTAACAGGTATGTAGACTATGTGCCATGTGGAAGCCATTCACTCACCTTGTTTGGTAAAAGGCAGTGTCTACTGTGCCTGAAGTTATTGACTATTTTGGCATCTTGCAGCAGCTGTATGTTTTCTTTTCTGGATCTCTTCGAATACGGAGAATTTTGAACACACAGAGCAATCTAGCTTTTTCTCTAAAGAGCTTAAGTGTAACTAGATGGTCTGCATACTAATGAAGTAGTCCAGGCAATTAAAAATGGATGTAGGGATATTTTACAAACTCTCAAACATGTATAAAGACTCAGAAGAGATGTCTGAATCAAAGCGGGATCAAAGAATTTATACCACAAGTTGGTAAAAATTGGAATATGCTGTCTTAACAGTTGTTTGGGAAGAAGTTATGGAGCGTTTTAAGAAAACAAGTAAGAAACTCCAAATCCCTGGTTTTGATGTATTTGAAGGTTACCTTCTGCTAGCATCTTTGCTTTCATTTGTTAAAGAACTACGGTAAAATTCAGCCGACAGGATTGCACACTATGAATCAGTAGCAAAAAGTTTACGTGAATATATCACTTCAAATTATTCTGATGTTTCCAAACGTGTTGTTACAAATAAATTTGCAGATAGAACAAGCGATAGGGCTTCTTTGAAAGGAGCTGAAAAATTTAGGTTAGGTGTTCTAAATCAAGTCTATGGCTGCTTGATAATCCAGTTAAGCAAGAGGATGGACCCATGTGAGCAGATTGCGAAAAGGTTCAAGTTTCTCTCAGAATTGATGAACAGTTCAGAATTTGATGAGAACAGTATCAAGGGGACCCACATAACATTTTGAGCTTCAGGGCTCCAATATTGTAGATTCGCCACTGCATGGTTCTGCATACGAAATCATCGACTGTAGGATTTGATTGGTACTTTCCATAAAATCGCTTCCGTAAAGTCTGTGCGCGATGGGTGCCAAGAGAAATTATCGAAGCGCATTAGCAATCCTATGTATAATTCCTCCTCTTTTGACAAACTTCAGTAAAGAGCTTTTTCTAATCAGTTAATTGCGAATACTCCAGAATTCTTTCTTCAATTGTGTTGACCTGATGTTGAAACTTCATAATTCATGACTAACTTAAATATATCACTCGTGCGGTGAAATGAAAGTTACTGTTAAACGATTGCTTGGTATTGTTTTATCATTTTCACGCAGCCACACGCGAATATAACTAACCAGTCGCAATGATAATTATTATTTCTAATATCGGTTCAAGGCCAGCAATTTTGAGGGGCAATTTGGGGGGTTAGTTGATGGCATCAATCTCAATACTTGACTGGAATTTTATCGACTCTGAAAGAAGGAAAGGCAAAAGTTTTATGTCAACAGGATTTGAACTCAGAGTGTGAAGAACCGAAACAAGTATCGGTTTCAAATTTTGGCACTAAGCCAGCAAGTTCGGGGAATGGGGTAAGTCGATTACATCGACTTCAGTGTTCAGATTGTACTTATTTTATCGATCCCCAAAGGATGAAGGGCAGAGTCGACTTCGACGGAACTTTAACTCAGAACGTTAAGACAGACGAAATACTGCTAAGAATTTTGTCCGGCGTGCTAACGACTCTGCCAGTTGGCCGTTTTTATCGGAACAAATATTGCAACCTTTTATCAGACGTTCTACCGGTTCTCCTTTACAATAACAACAACAATAATAATAATTATAATAACGGGTTCAAATTTTGGTATAAGGCCAGCAATTTTAGGGGAGGATGAATCAATTACATCTACCCCAGTGTCCAACTGGTACTTATTTTATCGACCCCGAAAGAACGAAAGGCAAAGTTGACTTTAGAAATCAGAACGCATAGCTGGAAGAAATGCAGCGAAGCATTTTGTCTGCTCGCTGACGATTGTGCCAGCTTACTGTCATAATAACGATTGTTTCTAACATAGGCACAAGGTTCAAAATTTAATGGGAGGATTAGTTGAATAAATCGACTTCAGGATTTGATTGGTACTTTATTTTATCACCACAGGAAGGATGAAAACCAAAGTTCAACTTGACGGGATTTGAATCTAAAAATATTGATTTCTAATATTTGCACAAAGTCTCGCGGAAGGAGGGTAGAGGGGATTAAATTGTCCCTAGTATTCAGCCAATTGACACTGCTCCAAATAACGATGACAAATTTAACCACAGCTGCCTGAAAACGTGCACACCGAAATTTGCTTATAAACTCCAGAACAACCTTCCTAAGAAGGTTCTCTAGCTGTGGCCATCCTGTCTTTTTTCTTTTTACAGGGATCACAGGTAGAGCGTGTACACCGCAATTTACTTATAAACCCCAGAACAAACTTCCTAAGAAGGTTCTCTAGCTGTGGCCATCCTGTCTTTTTTCTTTTTACAGGGATCACAGGTCTACTTTATCTAACATGTTCTATTTTAAAACGATGATTTGAGAGAGATTTTGACTGCTACTTCTAGCAGATCAAACGACAGTGTAAGAAGCTCCTTTTATTTGTATGATACAGTTAGTCATTTTACTTAGTGTTCTAACGTTTCTTACAATTTACGCCGTTTGAGGTTGATTTTTAGTGTAGGCACAGGGTCATGCATTTTGTGGGATGTAGTTGATTGTATTGACTGAGGACTTGACTGGTGTTTATTTTATCGATTGCGGTATGATGAAAGGCAAGCTGATCTCGGAGGGCTTCGAAATTAAAATGTAAATAGCCCCAATGAAATACTACTTGGCATTAGAGGTTAATAATGATTTTTGTGTGCGTTTAATGATTTCTTTATCTAATTATGATTTCTTTAGAATTAAGAATCAATGAATAGTAGTTTAGCTTAATCATAAAACAAATATATATATAAACAATGTCCAATCATTAGAGTAGGTTCAACTGAAAAACGGCTTCTTGTTAATATTTTATTATTTCAATTTTCATTGCCAAATCGAAAAGTCTGCCCATTAACTTCCATCAAAGAGGTCGTCTGCTCATTTAATATGTGAGCTTATGTCTTATTGAGCCGGTTTTAAACCTTAAGCACTAACAATCACTCATCTGACCTGTGTTACTGTTGTAAAATGAAAACCCGTTACGCTTGCATTACCTTCTTTCCCCTTCTATGTTGCGCTATACTCTCCTTTTTCTTCTCCTGTTACCACTCCCATAAAGATTACAACTACCACCACCATTCTCTATAGCACTCCTCTATTTTCTATCTGTGCTTTTTATGTTTCTCTCTGTCTCATATACCCATACGCACTCTCTCTCCTCTCCATTTCCCTCTATGTTTCTACCTTTTATTTTCCCTTGTGTATAAACATCTTCGTTCATTTTCTTCTCCTTTTCCCTTCGTCCTGTCTTTAATCTTTCATTCTGTTTACCCCCCACCTTTTTTTGCTACTATTTCTATTTTCTCTCTCTCTCTCTACAATCACTCGCTCTATCTCTACAATCACCTCTATATATTTTTATTATTCCTTTTTTTTTGTCCTCTCTTGTCTGTCGCCCCGACTCTCTCCCCACTCTTATTTAAATCCACTGCATATCTCTATTTCTACTACGACTACAACTAATAGTCTTTCTCTCTCTAAGTCTCCCACTTTCACTCTTATTCACACCTTACAACAATAGGTGGTGGTGGAGGTTTTCATTTTATTTAACTCTGACTACATTTTTTTTACCAATTGTAACAAGCGGATGCCTTAAAAAAAATAAAAATAAACATAAAAATAGTTTTAAAATAAAATAAAGTTAAAAAATACATTAGCCAAATAGCCACCACCACGACTGTCTCTGTCACCGTCTCTACCACTACTTATCACTCACAATCATTATCATCGCCACCGTCATCATTACCACCACTACCACCACCACCACCAGCATTATCAGCACATGACCACCTCCTCCACCACCATTATCACTACGAAGGCCACTGTTACCACCACCACCACCACTGCATTCATCACTGCAACCACAATGACTACCATCAGCAACAACAATTAGTACAACAATAATAAAAATTGACACAACCGTCGCTCATATATATATACACTCTCTCTCTCCCCGCTCGCATTTCACACCTTGCAGCCATGGCGAATGGAATACTGCTCGTTCTCTGCCTGCTTTTACTGGAAAATTATGTTATGGTAAAAGGTTAGCATTCATTGTCATTTACTACCTTTTTATTTGTTTGATTTAAATATATATATATGTGATTTTCACAAACATACATATTTGTATGAAACATACTTACATGTTAACTAACGTTTATATGCAAGAAAGGTATGCACAAATATTTAAATATTTTCCAAACAAGGTTTGAGTATGTACATACAAATACACGAAACCGACATCCAATACACACACACACTATATATATATATGGGGACCAGTCTACGATACTAGTACCTTTATATATATATATATATATATATATATACAGAGAGAGAGAGAGAGGTCTATAAACAAAGGTCATATTAATCACCTAGTAATATCTGCTATTCTCTTTCATCTGTACGTCTCTAGTATCTGATTTATATATAAACTCATATACCACACGGGAATAATACATACTTGTGTATATAATGTACACACCCCTGTATAGATCTGTGCTGGTGCATACCTAACAACTCCAAATTCTTTAAATACTGTACTAGTAGACCGATTGTCATACACATGTTTTATCTACACACGCACACACTCCACCACATATAATTAAAATACGTATACGAATCAACCAGATAGACGATCCAACCAACCATAGAAGAAATTAGAAGGAGAATGCATACTCACATATGCATGAAAATATGTTTATATAACGTAAACGACTAAATATATACTAGCTGTAAGTGCGTGTACTGTTTTAAAGAGCGCGCGTGCAGAAGAGTAGTGTAGATATAAGGGTGTATGTGATATGGAAGAAGGGATTGCGTGGAAGTAGGGATTACGACAACAAAAGGCTTTCTCCGTTGGCCCTTAGCACGTGTTAGGCTTCGTATAATTTCTCGAATGAGAAAATTTTTATTTATTATTATTATTATTATAATTCTTTGTTTGCATTTGTCACTTTTACTTCCCCGCCTGTATAGATCCATATATATATATATATTATATATATATATATATATATATATATATATATATATATATATATATATATACAGAGAGAGAGAGAGAGAGGTCTATAAACAAAGGTCATATTAATCACCTAGTAATATCTGCTATTCTCTTTCATCTGTACGTCTCTAGTATCTGATTTATATATAAACTCATATACCACACGGGAATAATACATACTTGTGTATATAATGTACACACCCCTGTATAGATCTGTGCTGGTGCATACCTAACAACTCCAAATTCTTTAAATACTGTACTAGTAGACCGATTGTCATACACATGTTTTATCTACACACGCACACACTCCACCACATATAATTAAAATACGTATACGAATCAACCAGATAGACGATCCAACCAACCATAGAAGAAAT
>NC_043014.1:29942473-29947473 GCF_006345805.1 Octopus sinensis | reverse complement strand
AGAACCCTACATGTTGTAGTCAAAGGAGTCAAATCCAGCCCAGCCAAAGTCAGTAGTGGTGTCCCACAAGGCACTGTGTTGGGCCCACTTCTCTTCATCTATATTAATGACATTACTGATATCATCAAACACAGTAACATCAGAATGTTCGCTGATGATTCCAAGCTCCAGAAGGTCATCAATGGTATGGATGACCAGATAAGCCTTCAGTCAGACCTACTGGCTGTTGTCCAACGGGCGGAAAGGAACAACATGTTGCTAAGCAAAGGCAAATTCGAACTGATCCACTTTTGAAGGGAGGACGCTCTGAAACTCCCTTCTTTCTGGTGAAATTCTCATGGCATCTAACAACATCAGAAACTTGGGAGTAACTGTGGACAACAACATAAGCTGGGCTACACATATAAGCAGCAAAGTTGACATAGCCTGCAGAATGTGTTCCTGGATTCTCAGAACCTTCCAGTCAAGTGATTCCCACACCATTATCCTTCTCTTCTCCACTTTTGCCCGACCCCCACCTTGAATACTGCTGTCCACTGTGGTCCCCCTACACGAAACAAAACATTATGAAAATTGAAGCTCCCCAAAGGGCAATCATGAAAAAGATAGATGGCATGTCAGACCTCGACTGCTGGGGTCAATTAGAAAAGCTGAAACTCTATTCACTCCAATGATGCCGTGAGCACTACATTATTTGTATAATGTGGAAAATATTCCATCAGCACTGTCCAAATGATGTTGGCATCACCCAACTCTCTTCAACATTACACCAGGACACATCAAAACAGAAACTGACCACACAAAATTCAAGAAGTCTTTGGACAAATTCCTCCAAGCAGTCCTGGACAAACCACCCACATCCCAATATGTTTCCGCAAACAATAACTCTCTTCTCGAATGGGCCTTGGTGCCCAAATCCTGAATTGAAAGACTTCGCCAGGTGGTGCTCTGAAGTTAGACATGGCCTGGGCCAATACTGGCCGAAACCTTTCTAAGTTATTTTAAGTTATATATATATATATATATATAAATACAAAATGGGACAAGAACGCAAAACATCCAGACAGTTAGGTGATACAAAAATGGGACAACAAAACATCCAGATAGACGATACAAAGAAAAGAATGACGGGTCAGTCGAAGTTTTCTTTCCTCAGTCAAGTACCAGATTATCTTCGCAATTTCGGCTGATTATACTCAAGATTGCTCCAATCTGGCCAGCCCCAAGGAAAAACTAAGCTAAGAGCATTAGATTCCTTGGAAGAAAGCAGTGAATGTGTACAAAAACAAGGACGGAAAAAAAACGGACAATGTTACACTAAAATAAAAATAATAACAGGACATAACAACAGGTGTCTTTCGACTTATGACGAATTAAATTAGGCTGACGTGTGTGAAAATGAAGCCTTACAGCAGGGATAGAAGATTTCACAGACAGAGGGAGAAATATCGATGTTGCACGGACACCGACCAGACCAGGAAACAAAGAACAGGCTTAGCCGAACGCCGGTCATATGGGAAGGGAAGAGAGAGAAGTAGAAGCAGAGGGACAGAAGAATTAAGGAGGGGTGAGAAAAAATGACAAGGACACAGTGTATGTATACATATTTGTATATGCATGTATGTATACATATATGTATATGCATGTATGTATACATATATGTATATGCATATATGTATATGCATGTATGTATACATATATGTATATGCATGTATGTATACATATATGCATGTATGTATACATATATGTATATGCATGTATGTATATATATATGTATGTATACATATATGTATATGCATGTATGTATATATATATATATGTATATGCATGTATGTATATATATATATGGTATTCCTGTATGTATATATATGTATATGCATGTATGTATATATATATATGTATATTCCTGTATGTATATATATGTATATGCATGTATATATATATGCATGTGTATATATATGCATGTATGTATGTATATATATGTGTGTGTGTGTGTGCATATATGTATATATATATATGAATGTGCATGTGTGTATGTGCATACATGTATATGTATGTGTACTCATATGTGTATGCATGTATGTGTATATGTGTGTGTGTATATATATATATATATATATATATATATATATATATACACACACACATATGCAATACAGATATACACACAGCAATATGATAGTGGGTGTATATAGAAAACGATCCTGTATAATATATTCATGTACATGTCACATAGCCTTTTGTGAATTAATATGAAAGGTTAAAAATTCTTCGAAATTGACCTAGTTTGCAGGTAAACCTGTTTTAATAGTGGGTATTTTAACAACTGAGGGAACTTTAGAGACACTCACATATATGATGTTTAGACTTACGGAAGATAGATAGATAATGTGTGTGTGTGTGTTTAGTTTTGATGTTTCAGAGCCCCCTTTTTTTTTGACACATACAAATTGCTAGACATTTGACTGGTCTGGTTTCTTTTAATTAAAACCTTTCCTGTACTATTTTGTTTGTTCTTCCTTCCATCTGCCGGTTCTTTTCTCTTCTCTATTCATTTCTTTTGGCCCTTCTTTTTCCAACTTCGTTTTTCTGTTTCGTCTACGTATGTTTTCTCTGTGGTTCATCTCATTTTCTTTTTCTTCACTTCTTTCTCTCTCTCTCTTTCTCTTTTTACCTGTCCTTTTCCATCCCTGTCTGCCCGTGTCTCGCTCTCCCGTCTCCTCTCTTCTGTCTTTTCCATTTGTCTTTCTTGCTACATCCTTTGTCACACTCTTTAACTTCACTATTCCATTCGCCTGTTAAAGGTGTGATACATATAATTATTGAACCTCAGAATCTCTTTACGAAATGTATTGCAAGTATGGAATGATCGAGAGACAGTAGAACAGTGTTATAAAGATTTGTTCGAACCTTTTGAAAGGAAGTTTATTCATCATTAATAATAGTAGGTAAATCTCATAATACAGACAGACAAATGTGCGCGCGCTAGCGTCGCAGAACAAAAGCTGTCGACAATCCGATTATGCAATCCTGTTTCGAAACTCGTTAGTAACTGTTATTTCGTTTCATTCATTAGTCACCAATTACCAATACTTAGAAAACTAACATCGCAGCTGTTTTCCCACTTCGTCGAGCTCAAATAAACAGAAAAAGACTGTATCCACCGCTGGACCCCCCTCCCCCCCCAAAAACCTATAAGCCATGCACTATAGTCATGTTTTCCTTCAATGTATAGATTTATTGGTTTATTGATTATCCTCGCACACCAGTACATGCACCAGGACCAAGTGAATGTAGATGTATTGAATTGCTGACCTTAATTATAATTAGTGGTATTTATTTTGTCAACTCGTGTTAATGTCACAGCCCCTAATTAGCCAGTTTCGTATCAGCTCTACTTATATTTATGTATATATATATATTTTGCAATTAGTGTCTTGATAAATAAAAATTGATCAGTAAAGATTGGAATAGATTACAAATGTTTGCCTCCATTTTTTCTTTCCATTTATAAAAAGAACCTTTGTGAATATAAATCTCTTTTCTATATTTGCTCTCTTTCTGTCCATTTGTCTGTTAGTCTGTCCTGACTAATATTACAATGTTCTGTTGTTCGTTTGTCTGTCTGGGGTCTCTGTGCTTGCTTTCTTCTGTCTCTATAAGTTTATGCCCACCTCCCACACTGCACCCATTTATCTTTGTAGCTTTCTTTGGATATAGTGTCTCTATTCGTCTGTTTCTCTCTATATCTGTTTGTCTTCATATTGATACGCCTGGTATGTGTAGGTCATTCGCTAATCTTTTTTTTTTTTTGGCCTCAAATACAAAAAAAAATATTTTTAATCTCTAAATCTTTAATTACCCTCATTTCCTTCTACGAACACTTTTTATTTCCGAATTCCTAGAAATCACTCTAATTGATCTAAATGCATAACTTCTATTATGATGTGACAGACAATACTGGTGTCTACTGCACACATCCTCCTACTCGTATTTTGAACTCTTAGCTTTCCCTTTCTCACATAGCATTTATTTGTCCGTATTCTTAACTATGTTGGTGTGTCCGAACACACACACACACACACACACACACACACATCTCTCTCTCTCTCTATATATATATATACACACACACACACTCTCTCTCTATATATATATTACACACACACACACTCTCTCTCTATATATATATATACACACACACACATTTATTTATTTATATATGTATGTATATATGGATTTTCTTCTCTCTCTCTCTCTCTCTCTCTCTTGAAAGAGACTAAGCCTAGCAATTCAAAGCCTTACTTTAAATTCAACGAACTCTTGTACACAAAGCAGATGACAGAATAGTGGCCCATCCAAGTAATGAAAACCGGTTCTCTAGAATTAACTTATTAGTCATCCAAATTCCAGCTATTTTCTATTATATTCTGAACGAAGACTGGGTATCCTTGCTTGTGAGAGTTAGTTACGTTATTAATTTTATTTGTAATTTAATTACGGGGGTTGGTTGTTAAATCTTGGAGTGCTTGTCACGTTAGTCGCCTTTTACTGAAGAACATTATCAGTTTAATTTCGTAACATTCATTCTCGCACCTTTATCTTCCCGCATAACATTATTTAAAAAAATAATTCTTTTCCTCTAATAAAAATATTGTTCAATCTTCATTGACACGACGAAACTGGAGCAAATATTCTGTAGTCATTTATGATTGACGTTGTATATATATTGTGATATATATATGTGTGTATATATATATATATATATATATATTATATATATATATATATATTATATATATATATATATTTAGTGTGTGTGTGGTGTGTGTGCGTGTAGGTATGTTGGGTGTATGTGTGTGTATATGTGGGTGTGTGTTATATATGTATATGTATATATGTATATATATATGCATGTGTGTATATATGTATATATATAGCATGTATGTGTGTATATATGTATATATATATGCATGTATGTGTGTATGTATGTTATATAT
>NC_043014.1:29870287-29942373 GCF_006345805.1 Octopus sinensis | reverse complement strand
TATATATATATATATATATATATATATAGATATATATTATATAATATATACGTATATTATATATTATACATATAATAATACAGAAACGCACCTGAAACGGACATAGCAGATGCGGAGTTACACATACCACAGTATGCTGTGCTACGGACCGACAGGAAAGAAAGGAGTATGGAGGTGTTGCTATGGAAATCCGTGAGGAACCTCACACCCCAGGTCCTCTTGTCATACTCAAACTCGGTGTGTGCACACTAATTGTACATATTAGGCAACTTGATGTAGTTGTGTGTGCTACAATGCCCTCCAGATATGCCCCAAGCCATGTGGGCAAGTTTGAAGACTGCCTTATAAAAATAGAAGAAATTCTAACCACATTAGAAACACACATAGGTGTGCTTCTTATGGGAGACTTCAACTGCCCAATGTCAGATGGCCCGAGGGCCTTTCTCTCCCAGGAATGACAAGATGTGAACGAGGACAGGCGAGGTCCCTCCTGAACCTCATCAACACCCTGTACATGGAGCAGGTAATACTCCAACCAACCAGGGCAGGTAACACACTGGATCTCTGCTTCACAAATGACATGGATCTCATCCATAATGTGAAAGTGACACGACACTACTCTCGGATCACAACATGATAGAGCTGACCATGTACGGGCCAAAAGAGAGCACGGACATGCAGCCTACAAGAACCCTCAAAATCTTTCCAGCTTGAACTACCATAAGGCAAACTGGAAACAAATTGAGAAAGAGATCCTCAAACAAAAACTGCCTAAATGTCTCTCCTCGCCAGACATCGACGTGAAACTTCAACAATTCTGTAATGCAAGCCATATGCTACAAATGTGTCCCAGAGAGAAAGGCCACTGTACACAAGAACAAAATCCCCAGAGAGAGGAAAATTTTATGAGATGGCGTACGAAATTTTCAAATCGCCTAAACAAACAGATTGAAAGCAGTGAAGAAGTCCCGCCTAAAAATAAAACTGTTGGAAATCGAAAAATGTCTGCAACTCTCCCATGAAAAGAAAGAGCAGACAAAGAAGCCTGGGCTATAGACAAACATAAAATCTAACCCCAGAGCTTTCTACAGGTATGCCAAAGAAACAGCTACAGTGCACTATAGAATAGGGCCACTCCTCGAAAAGGATGGCACACTTACAGGAAAACCAATGAGGGTAAGTGAAATACTGAATGAGCAATTCAAGAGTGTTTTCACTCCACCCCTTGGGCATCTCCAAATCACCAATCCAACTGACTTTTTTACCACTGCAGATATAAAATCAGAGGCGGCGACGATAGATTACATCGATATAAAGGAAGACGATGTAACCAAGGCTATAGATGAAATGAAAACAGACTCAGCTACTGGCCCCGATGGATCCCGGCAATCCTCCTAAAAGCATGTAAGAGAGTCCTAGCAAGACCACTGCAGTTCCTCTTTCAGAGCTTCCTTGCAGCTGGCAAACTTCCAGGAAAACTGAAGGAAGGTAAAATATGCCCCATTCATAAAGGAGGTAGCAGAGCGGAAGCCAAGAACTATAGACCTATCTCTCTGACCTCACACATCAGCAAGGTCATGAACGAATAGTCAGAAGGAAGCTGATCACCTTCCTTGAAGAGAATGACTTGCTGCCCGACACCCAACATGGTTTCCGACCAGGGAGAAGCTGTTTAACTCAGCTCCTACAACACTATGACTGGGTGCTGAAACGGCTGCTCAACCACTCAAATGTGGAAGTGATATATCTCGACTTTGCAAAGGCCTTTGATAAAGTCGATCATGGAGTGATATGTCACAAACTGTGTGATCTCAACATAGTTGGAAAACTGGGAGAATGGCTTCATGACTTTCTGAAGGATAGAAGTCAGGTGGTAGTAGCCAATGGGGCCACCTCCATTAACACACAAATAGTGAGCGGTGTTCCGCAGGGCACTGTTCTGGGACCACTACTGTTCATAATGGCCCTCTCAGACATGCCCTCAGCCACGCAGAGAGCCACGATCACAAGTTATGCAGATGATACAAAAGTTTCACAGGCAATACAGAACCCTGAGGACACTAAACACCTGCAATGTGAGCTGGACGAAATATACAAGTGGGCTGAAAAGAATAGCATGCAGTTCAATGCTGGAAAAGTTTCAAGCTTTATACTATCAGCATGCAAAACTGAATGCAATACCCAATGAATACACTGGACCCAGAGGGATTGCAATCCCAGAGGCACAATCAGTGCGTGACCTGGGTATTCACATGAGTGATGACGCGACCTTTCATGTACATGTTGCTAAACTGACAATGAAATGTAGACGGCTGGCTGGATGGATTCTTAGAACCTTTAGAACAAGAGAACAAGAAACCATGATGGTCCTCTGGAAGACACTTGTCCTAAGCCACTTTGACTATTGCTCTCAGCTATGGTCACCATCCAGTGTCAAGTTGATCACAGAACTTGAGGCGATCCAACGAAGCTACACAAAGAAGATAGCCTCTATGCAGAATGTAAGCTACTGGGAAAGACTCAAGAGATTAAAATTATATTCCCTGGAGCGTAGGCGGGAAAGATATGCCATAATATAATCTGGAAGATCCTGGAGGGAAGTGTCCTGAACTTTGGCATTGAGAGTTACGCAAATGCCAGAACTGGGCGCCACTGCGTGGTGCCTAGGACTCCAAACCTGCCATCAAGATGTAGGACAAGATTCTGTGATAGCCTGGGCTTCCGAGGCCCACAGCTCTTCAATATCCTCCCGAAGAACCTGAGAGACCTGCATGGGGTGGATACAGATGTCTTTAAAATGAAGCTGGATCTCTTCCTGTCAGGTGTCCCAGATGAACCAACTTCACGGCAGGAGGGGCAGATGAGGGCAGCTGCATCGAACTCTCTCATGCACCAAATAGCAGTTGCTAGAAAGCCTCCATGAAGTGAAACCAAGTAGCAACACCAAATGGCGGTGCCCCAGCATGGCCACAGCTCATAAGCTGAACTAGAATCAATCAATCAATCAATCATATAAGATATATATTATATAATATATACGTATATTATATATATACATATATTAGATATATATATATATTATATTATAGAATATATACGTGATTATATATTAACATTATTATATATATATATAATATATGATATATATTATATAATATATACTATATTAATATTATACATATATGATATAGATATTTATATATATATATATATAATATTATATATATAATAGATATATATATATATATATGATATATATATATTATATATGATTATATATATATATATGATATATATATATATATATATATATATATCATATATAATATATGATATATATCATATATATCTTATATGATATATATCATATATATATATATGATATATATCATATATATATTATATATATGATATATATCATATATATATATATATATATGATATTTCATTATATATATATATATGATATATATCATATATATAAATATATCTATATATGATATATATCATTATATATATCTATATATAATATGATATATATCATAGATATATATAATGATATTATTATCAATATATAGATATATATATATGATATATATCATATATATATATATATATATGATATATATCAATATATATTATATATATGATATATCATATATATATATATATATTAGATATATCATATATTATATATATATATATATATATGATATATATATATATATATATGATATATATATATATATATATATATATATATATATATATATTATATGATATATATTATATAATATATTTACGTATATATATTATATATATATATATATATATATGATATAATATATATATATATATATATATATATATATATTATATGTATATATATATAATATATAGCTATTATATATATATATTATATGATATATATATGATATATATATATATATGATCTATATATATATATATAGTATATATATATATATATAATTATTATGATATATATTATATAATATACGTATATTATATATATATATTATATGATATATATATGATATATATATATATATATATATATATATATATATATATATATGATATATAATATATATTATATAATATATATATATTATATGATATATATTATATAATATACGTATATATATATATATATATATGATTATATTATATAATATATACGTATATTATATATATATATTATATGATATATATTATAATATATACGTATATTATATATATATATATATGATATATATTATATTAAAATATACGTATTATTATATATATATATTATATGATATATATATAATATATACGTATATTATATATATATATTAATGATATATATTATATAATATATACGTATATTATATATATATATTATATGATATATATATATAATATATACGTATATATATATATATATATATGATATATATATATGATATATATTATATGATATATACGTATATTATATATATATATATATATATATATATATATGATATATTATATGATATATACTATATTATATATATATATATATAGAGATAATATATATGATATATATTATATAATATCTACGTATATTATATATGATACATATTATATATATATATATCTCATCGTTTAACGTCCGTTTTCTGCGCTAGCACGGGTTGGATGGTTTCGACCGGGGTCTGGGGAGCCAGGGGCTGCTCCAGTCTGGTCTGGCAGTGTTTCTACAGCTGGATGCCCTTCCTAACGCCAACCACTCCGAAGTGTAGTGGGTGCTTTTTACGTGCCACCTGCACAGGTGCCAGAGGGGTCTGGCATCGGCCACGGTCGGTTGGTGCTTTTTATGTGCCACCTGCACAGAAGCCAGTCGGGGCGGTGCTGGCATCGGCCACGTTAGGATGGTGCTTTTTATGTGGGGTGGGGTGCAGAAATATAGGGGAGCACCAGTGGGGAGGGGTGTTCGGAGTGTTCATGTACTTGACTCAACAGGTCTCCTCAAGCACAGCGGGACGATCTGGGATCCGGGGTACTTTGAATGGGCAGGGGCTATGCGGAACTGATGCAGGAAGCAGCCCGGGTCTTTGCAGTCACAGCATATCTCCAGAGATCTCGGTCCTTCGCCATTGCCTCGGTGAGGCCCAACGCTTTGAGGTCAAGCTTGACTGCCTCATCCCATGTCTTCCTGGGTCTACCTCTCCCCCTGATACCTTCAACTGTTTGGGAGTGGCACTTCTTCACACATCTCTTCTAATCCATCCGCAGCACATGACCATACCATCGCAAGCGTCGCTCTTGCACACCACATCTGATGCTTCTTATATCCAGCATTTCTCTCAGGATGCTTACACTCTGTCGTGCGTGCACACTGACATTACACATCCAGCGGATCATGCTAGCTTCATTTCTTTCAAGTCTACGCATGTCCTCTGCAGTCATAGCCCATGTTTCATTACCGTGAAGCATGGCAGTTCGCACACATGCATCATACAGTCTACCTTTCGCTCTGAGGGAGAGACCCTTTTTCGCCAGTAGGGGTAGGAGCTTTCTGAACTTTGCCCAGGCTATTCGTATTCTAGTGGTGATACTCTCTGTGCATCCACCTCCGCTACTAACTTGGTCACCCAGGTAGCGGAAACTATCAACTACTTCTAGTTTCTCTCCCTGGAGTGTGATGGAATCTGCTTTCTGAGTGTCTGTGGTGTCTATTGTCCCTGTGCATCTGCTGCACATGAAAGCTATCTTATCTGTTAATTTCCCTTTAATGTTGCTGCACCTCTTGTGCGTCCATATATATATATATATATATATGATATATATATACATATATATGATATATATTATATAATATATACGTATATTATATATTATACATATATTATATATATATGATATATATTATATATATATATATATATTATATATGATATATATTATATAATATATACGTTATTATATATTATACACATATTATATATATTATATATTCTATGCTGTGCAGTCATTACCATCATTATTTTCATCATCAATATCATTCATATATCATTATATATATATATATATTTTTTTTTTTTTTGTACTTGTTTCAGTCATTTGACTGCGGCCATGCTGGAGCACCGCCTTTAGAGTGGTGAAAGAGTACAGCAGGGATCACCACCATCCCCTGCCGGAGCATCGTGGAGCTTTTAGGTGTTTTCGCTCAATAAACACACACAACGCCCGGTCTGGGAATCGAAACCGCGATCCTCCGACCGCAAGTCCGCTGCCCTAACCACTGGGCCATATTTAATAATTGAATTGAAAATTGAATAAAATGTATGGTTATTCACCATTAATGAATGATATTGATGATGAAAATAATGATGTTAATGACTGCACAGCATAGAATATTTAAAGCTCTTCATGTGATGTCGTATCTTCTTGCAAGGCTTTCTTGATGGGAAGTTGCTGTCAATGTTTCTTCATGGTGGTGAGAAGAGTTTTATATGTCTGCATGGCAGCATCTATGGCATTTTCAAATTGGAGAGACCGAACCATATAGGGATGCTTCTGTCCTCTCTTGCTGTCCTTAAAAGGTGAGGCAGACATTTGATTGCCAGGCCTACCTCATTATCCTCTTCCTCTGGATCTAGTGCCTCCACCCCCTCACTGGTAGACTGAGTTAACTCCAACAAATCTTCATCTGTCAGGATTTCAAAGTGGGCATCGATGAGATTGTTGACCTCATCTTGCATGAAGTCGTCAAAACCTTCACCTCTAAGAACTTTTTCCAGTTTCACCTCATTGTTGACAACTTCATGACGAATATCTTTAAGTGAGAAGTCCTCATAGTCCTGGTCACACTCTAGCCACACCTTCCAATGAGGGTTTTTTTCTTCTCTTTAAGAGCAGCATGGATGACTGATAGGCATATTGTGATAGTTAAGTTACACTAGTATTCTTTTGGCTTGAAATTCTTGTCCGAATCTATTGTGTCCACAAGACATTGGAGAGAGTTCTGAGTGTAAAGTGACTTGATGGCACAGATCACACCTTGATCCATAGGCTGGATGAGGTCGGTGGTGTTAGCAGGGAGCATCCAGTGGACAAGCAGCAGAATTTTATTTTTGAAGGCCCTCGGGTTCGTGGATTTGTAGATAAGTCCTGGTATCATCATGAAGCCAACATTGCCACTCTGTCCTTCTGTGCCTTAAATCATGGGGCTCTGGCTTCGCCCTTCATGATGTACATTCTGGAAGGCATCTTCTTCCAGAACAAGCCAGTCTCATCTATATTGAAAACCTGTTCTGGCTTGTCTGCCTGAAGGTCTCAAGGTACTTCTCAGCAGCCTCTTTGTCAGCTGATGCTGTCTCTCCATGCAGGGAAACATCCTTTATTTTAAACTGTTCCTGGAAATGGTCAAACCATCTCTTGCTGGCTTGAAAAGAAGTCAAAAAATTGCAGATGATATTTATAATTCCTCGAATATGCAGTGGTTTCAGTAAACAATTATTCGTACCACGAATAGCCGGGACCATGGATGCTGAACTGCGAATGTGAGAGTGAGAAAGAGAGAAGTAACTGTGATAGGAATGGTTTGTTTGATGATGTATCTGGCTGAGGGTTACTGAGTTGTGTGTGAAGAGGGTCTGCTATTTGTGATATCTGATAGATTAGGCTTACTGTGTTAAGGGATGAAGTCTACTCTGCAAAGCCAGAAACCAATTTTTACTCAAGCAAGTTTGATTTTCTGCAAAAAAAGAAAGGAAAGAAAAGGAGAGACAAAACAGCTTTGAAAGAGGTTTTTAAAGGATTAGTTTGTGCATGCTAAGTTAACTACTGTACTGATGAGAAGCTAATCTGAAGCACTAACATACGAGATGGCATAAGGGTTGGGTTGCTCATTGGGTGGGAGCTAAGCATAAGAACTTTTAGATTTGGGGGCTAACAAAGTTATAACAGATCTGTAGTTTGTCTCAAAGAAGTTAATGCTACAGAAATTGAAATTTGTTTCTGATCTAGATGCCTGTAACAAAAGAAAACAGCCAGATATGTAGCATATATTAAGAAGTATTAAAATGTTAAGTGTTAAAATTATTTTACATTGATTAATTGTAAGAGTCTAGGAGTTTAACATGTTGAGAAATTTTTATCTTTACAGAACACACTTTAAACAAGCCATATCAGGCCCAAGTATTTTACCTGTTTTATGTGCAAACTGGTATGATCTGGCCTCCCACACTTAACCTACAATGTCAGTCTAAAAATATACAGTTGCATCATCAAAATCTCAAGCTACAAGATAATGCATGATTAATTCAAAACAATATGGTGCGAGCCATGTACAGAAACGCTGCTAGTAAGGTGAGGGTTGGCAAAGAGTACAGTGAAGAATTCTGGGTAGAGGTTGGAGTCCACCAAGGTTCAGTCCTCAGTCCCCTCCTATTTATCATAGTCTTCCAGGCAATAACGGAGGAATTCAAGACAGGATGCCCCTGGGAGCTCCTCTATGCTGATGACCTTGCTCTAATTGCTGAGTCACTATCAGAACTGGAGGAGAAGTTTCAGGTGTGGAAGCAAGGTTTAGAATCGAAGGGCCTTAGAATCAACCTAGCCAAAACCAAAGTCCTAATAAGTAGGAAGGTAAACCAATCACAACCGCCTTCAGGTAGATGGCCCTGCTCGATTTGTAAAAAAGGCGTAGGTAGAAACTCTATAAGGTGCACCAAGTGTAAGCTATGGACACATAAGAGGTGTAGCAATGTCAAAGGAAGGCTAACTAGGAAAATAGTTTTTATCTGTGGCAGATGCTCAGGAGCAATAAACACTGAAAATGTGCAGAGACCAACTTCTACCACGTTCCAGGGATAAAAACTAGAAGTAGTTGATAGCTTCCGCTACCTAGGTGACCAAGTTAGTAGCGGGGGTGGGTGTGCTGAAAGTGTAACTGTTAGAGTAAGAATAGCCTGGGCAAAGTTTAGAGAGCTCTTACCCCTGCTGGTGACAAAAGGCCTCTTGCTCAGAGCAAAAGGCAGACTGTATGATGCATGTGTACGTACAGCCATGCTACATGGTAGTGAAACATGGGCTGTGACTGCTGAGGATATGCGTAAGCTCGCAAGAAATGAAGCCAGTATGCTCCGATGGATGTGTAATGTCAGTGTTCATAATCGACAGAGTGTAAGTACCTTGAGAGAAAAGTTGGACCTAAGAAGCATCAGTTGTGGTGTGCAAGAGAGACGTTTGCGCTGGTATGGTCATGTGACGAGAATGGCTGAAGATAGTTGTGTGCAAAAGTACCACACCCTAGCAGTTGAGGGAACCTGTGGAAGAGGTAGACCCAGGAAAACTTGGGACGAGGTGGTGAAGCGCGACCTTCGAACTTTAGGTCTCACCAAGGAAATGACTAGAGACCAAGACCTATGGAAGTATGCTGTGCATGAGAAGACCCGGCAAGACTAGTGAGAACATAACCTGTGGCCTACATACCTTTCCTTCTTGGGACACAAAACTCCACTTGTGAAGACCCGTTGAGGCAAGTGAAAATCAAAATCAAAATCAAACCAAATCCGATATCAGAAAGCAGAACCAAAATCGAAGTCGATCAACATCAATGGAAATTGCAGCTGTGGTACCAGTGCCAGTGACAAGTAAGCAAACCATCCGATTGTGGCCGTTGCCAGCGCCGCCCCGACTGGCCTCCGTGCCAGTGGCACGTAAAAGCACCATCCGTTCGTGTCCGTTGCCAGCCTGGTTGGCGTTAGGAAGGGCATCCAGCCGTAGAAACACTGCCAGATCAGACTGGGCCTGATGCAGCCTTCTGGCTTCCCGGACCCCAGTTGAACCGTCCAACCCATGCTAGCATGGAAAGCGGACGCTAAATGATGATGATGAATAAAGAAGCATTACAGTTGACAGAATAATCTGAATGCTAAAAGGTTAAACTTTTTTTTTTAGTTTCTTTAACGCTTACTAAGTTCATTGTGTAGTAGCTCCTATTTATCCATCGAAGATGATTTAGCAGAGTCCTAATGCTTAAATCAAACTGTCCCTAGTTTCAGTGTGTTCACTACTGCTAAAATTTTAATGAAATGTTTGTAAATCTGGTGTCAAGGTGACAATATGTAACAGTAGAGCTTGACAGTGATGTTACTCTTATGTAGTGAGGTATCGTTCTCTGTAATATTTTGGCTCAATGTTAGAACTGTTTTATTGATAGTTACAAATGTCATTTAATACAGTCAGTAGTTCAGTTCTACAATATATGTGGCAGTTTTTATGGAAGACTTGACACAAGCACTCAGACTAACAAGTGACCTTTTGTATTAAGAATTAGTTTATAACCAAGGCAGGATTTTGTTTCATTAATGGCTACCACTCTAAGAGAGACGGAGGAATACCAAAGCTGACATGAGAAATTGTGTTTCTATGGCAGCTGATCTTATTGCAGTTCTAATGACTTCTCCAATAGGATTGTATACCTCTGAGTTGAAACTATGGTTGAGCTTTTCATTTGCAAGCTATATTTCTAGGGTTTTGTTTTTCAGAATTGAAATGTACCATGTTACCCTCTGAGAGAGAGTGACAGACAGACAAAAAAAAAAATATATATATATATGTAGAGAGAGAGAGAGATACACACACGTCTATATATAAGACTTGTCATATATGGTTCTATATAAAAGAATCCAGCACACTCTATAAAGTGGTTGGCATTATAAAGAGCTTCCAGTGATAGAAACCATGCCAAATCTCACTGGAATCTCCCACCTTCCTAGCTTTTGTTAAACTGTCCAACCCAAAGCCAGCATGGAAAATGGACATTAAATAATAATAATAATAATGATGAAGATACAAACATATATGTGTATATGTGACAAGCTTCCCTTTTTCCATCTACCAAATCCACTCACAAAGCTTTGGTTAGCCCGGGATATTGTAGAAAATACTTGCCCTAGGTTCCACACAATGAGATTGAGCCTGAAACCATGTGGTTACGAAGCCAAACTTTTTACCACAATTTTAACCTTTGTTTTTTTGTTCAGAGATTTTTGAAAGAATTCTTGCATAATTAGTATCAAACAGAAAGAACAAACAGCTGGTATATTTTTTCTCTTTAAACACAATAAATATCCAAATTAATTTATTTTGTTTTATATAGTACTAGCTTAAAAGCTGCACTCTATGCAGACTTTTAAGCTAGCTCCTGTAGAAGATTAAATTAGGCCTGTGGCCCAAAACCAAAGAGATCTAAATAGCATGACTATAATAGATCTGTAATGACTATATGCCCTGGTGGTGTTTGATCAGAGGTTAAAGACAGATGAGAATTAATTCTGTAATACAATCATTTTATTGTTCCAGTCCCAATTTGAATTCCCACTGCTGGCCAATTTATCCCAAAGTTTTTATCTTGGCATAAAATTAACAAAGCGAATGTCATTTATCTTCCCTTTTGTCTCTGACATCATCTGACAAATGCCAACCAAGATGGCATGAATCAGCCAAGCTTTACCTGCTAGAAATAGCAACCCAAATGCTTTTAAATCGGATGTTCAATGCTGGACGTTCAAGAACCAAATGGAGGGTAGATTTTCAATCCTGGGATCATCTTGATTCCAAAAAGGTATAATACGTCTATGTAGAGCAAATGTAGACTGAGATACAAGGGACCCAGACAGACAAACAGACAGAATTTTGCTTTCATTATTATAGATGTAACCGGGTTTTTTTTTTTAATGATGTTTTCATAACATTGGGATTTCTGGAAGAAACTAAGTGAAAAAGACAAGTGAGATCAGATACTGGCTGGTCTGGATAAATTTAGAACATTCCCTCAGTCATATTTTGTAGAAGTAAAGTTTCTTTTAGACATGAGTCTCCTAGCTTAAAGTTAAACAAAAAAATAAATGTGGTCTATAGTTTTGCTTTCTAAAGTTTTATCAATTGGTTAGGGTTGAAGTATTCTTTTGACTGTAAAAATTTAAGGTTCATCTAAGTTTAAGTTTAGGGAGTTTCATAGTCTTCAAGATGTTTTTATATGAGAAGTGTTGTGAACAGTTTTTTTTCTTCTCATGAAAAATTGCTAAAAGAGCTAGGTGATTCAGCAGAGTATCATGATATTGTACTCAGGAGTTATATTTATCATCTACTTTACTTTAAAAACTTTGTCTGTGAGAACAAGTGTCATCAATTACTGTTTGGCAGGAATGGATCACACAGATGTGTGTTTCTGTATTTCATCGTATATACTTGATGGCAGAAGTGGAGGGTTAAGTTGTTTGGGATTTTCATGATAACAACAATTCTGGATCATCCTTACAAGCTAACTACGAGAATACACCGTTAAATTATTGTGATTGCAATAGGAGACTGATGTGAAAGAGATTTAATGTCTGTATGGTTTAATGGTATTGGATGCATTGTTGAACAACACCTGGTTAGTGGTTTGAGTACAGTTGGGATAAAAATACCATTGGTAAAGAATCATTGCATATCTGAAACTGGGAAGAACTGGAAGTTACCATTCTTTTTTTTACAAACGTTAATTTGTGTGTGTGAATGGTGAGTCATCTTGCTTATGATTTCATGCTTCCATATGAACATCTTGTTGGTGGTACTTAAATAATCGCCAATTCCTCGCAAGTATTGTGTAGAGAAGGAACAATACTGTATGCACGATAATAATATAGTCTTTGGTGTAATATTTGGGGTAGCTAACTCACTGGATTTGGCAATATGTGAAGCCTGTTGAGAAGGAATTACCCTCACTACACTTTGAATTGTCTGAGACAAACTAGTAGAGAAAGAGCACGTTTCCTTCTAAAAAGTTAATAGCTGATTTTGGTCTTTGTGATCAAAGGTCTGTGTATGAAGATATGACAATAAATGCTCAAAGGTCATCAGTTCAAATCCCCTACTGGCATTCATTCTGTTTTTTGAACACTGCTTCATTTCATCTAGCTATTACCAGATAAATCTGTATTACCTGAAGTACCAGTAACATAAGCAGGACAAACTATATCTTTTGTCCACAGCACCATGAAGCCAAATTTATGCACCAAACTCTTACAAGCTTTTCAGGAATCACAAAACCTAACAGTTAACAAAGAATTTCATAGAGATCTGAGCAATATAACTACTTTGAAAAGGCAGAGAGTATGTGGGGCTAAATGAGTATTATGAAGAAATTTTAATGTAACATGAAGTGGTTTTATGATAAGACTGGTCTACTAAAGGAATAGGAGGAGGATTGCATAGGAGTTTGGATTTGATGTGTGGGCAGATTAAATAATTGGTGTGGAAAGTGAGTATAAATTAGATTATTTTATGTAGGTTGAGAAATACATTATCCCCACCACCACCAACAACAGCTATTTTTCTCTTTAATGATTGTCCCTTAGTACTGTTGGTTGAATTGTCATTGTTTTATGTCCTTTTCTTTTATGGGTTAGATGAATATGTTCCAGCACATCCTCAAAATCAGAGCTCACCACTTCTTTCCACATTCTCTTTGGTTTGTCTTCCTCTTTCACAGGTTCCTTTCACTTGAATCACTTGACATTCTTTCACTCTACATATGATGCACATATCCTTGCCCGCATTGTCTTCTCTTTTGTGCACTATATCTGATCCTTTTAATACCTAGTTTTTCTCCCAGAAGTATACTTGGGCTCTTTCATGCATGCACAGCTACTTGCATGTTAATTTCATGAGATGGCTGTTCCATTGATCGGATCACCTGGAACATTCATCATCATAACTGAGGTAGTGCCAATTAGCAAAGTCAAAAGTTTTAGTTAGTAATCTAAGTTGACCCTCAGGCTTCTTGATTCTTGAGCTTGCTTCCATATTTGAAACTTCTCTAATTCTTTGACTTACTAATTCTTTGTTACCAGGTTATTAACAAATAGGAATTCCTATGGACAATCAGTTTTAAATTCCTTTGTTATGATCCGGAAAGTTAAAATTAAACAAAAAGGACTGAAGACTGACCCAACCTGAGAAATTTTTTTGACTGAGCATACTTCTCACTTTCCTGACCTTATGCATATATATGACTTGCATAGCTCTAACAAACCATTTATCTATGCCCACTTTTCTTAACAACCATTGGACTACAGTGTGGTACCTTACACAAGGCCTTCTTCTGTTCATGAAGTGTAGTGATTTGCTCTTAATTAAGGTTTTTCTACTGTAGTTACTTCTCAAAGAAGAGAGCAACCATTGCTTCCATATCCTACCACAAACCTAAACTGCACACCATCTGAACTAATTTTCTCCCTGATTAGTTTTACTATAATTCTCTCTGCCACTTGTTTTCTTTGCCATCAATTTAAAGTTTACCATAAATTGATGGTAATGAATGGCATAGCATTTTCTCTGCTTTCATTGAAGATAATACCTTTCTTCTCTATGTGATTGACTATTTTAAGTAACTAACCTGCTTGCATGGGTCAGACAGAATTTGTTGAAACAAATTTTTTTTATGGCCAGCCCAACTGGCCTTGCAACCTGGAACATTTCATGCCTCTAGTTCTCAAGCCACAAAACATGGACAAACCTCATTCTTTCTGCTGACTTACTCTCTTCTAATCTTTCCAAACCTGTTTCTTTGCTTTTATGTCTCTGTCTACTTCTACTGTTCCATGACCATGTCACAATTGGTCTGTAGCCCACCATAGTTTGTCCTATAAGAACTTCAATTGTCCTGTCATACATCTATCTCTTCTCTTTCTCATGCAATGAGTTTCTTTCAGTTTCCATCTACCAAATCTACTCATAAGGCTATAGAATACACTTGCCCAAGGTGCCAAGCAGTGAGGCAACCCAAGACCATATGGTTGAGAAGTAAGTTTCTTAACCCTACAGCCATGCTTGCACATAAATATTTTCAATATTTCTGTGAGTATCTCTCACGAGTGGTGCATATTTACAATCTCCTATTCATCATTGTCCTCCAGGCCATAACAGAAGAATTCAAGACTGACTGTCCCTGGGAAATGATCTTGCTCTCATAGCAGATTCTGTAACAGAACCAGAAAAGAAATTCCAGGCTTGGAAGCAGAATCTAAAATCAAAGTGTCTTTAGGTTAGCAAAGATCAAGGTTCTAGTAAGCAAAAAAATCAAGCAGAACCTACCCACTTCAGGTAAACGGCCAGGTTCGATATCTATGAAAGTATAGGCAGAAATTTTATGCAGTGTACTCATTTCAAGCTATGGACACAAAAAAGGTGTGATGAAATAATGGGAAGTGTTTGTGTGTAGAAGATACACAGGAGCCATAAAGTCTACAGATACATGGGAAATTGATTTTCTCAAATATACTAAAAGTAGTGGATAATTTCTGCTACCTAGGGCACCTAATTAGCAGAGGTGTAATTACTAGAATAAAAATAGAATGCAGAAAATTCTGGGAGTTTTTGTTTTTTTACCTCTGTTGGCATCAAAGGTCTCTCTCTCTGTAAGTAAAAGGAAGGTTGTATGATGCATGTGTATGAACAACAATGCTACATGGTAATGAGATATTGTCCCTGAATGCAGAGGACATGTAAAGACTAGAGAGGAATAAAACTAGTATGCCATGCTGGATATGCAATGTCAGTGTACATGTATGACAGAGTGCTAGTGTATTGAGAGAAAAGCTGAGCATCAGGGGAATCTGATGCAGTGGGATGAAGAGAAGACTGCACTAGTTTGATTAGGTGATGCATATGGATGAGGATAGTTGCATGAAGAAGTTCCAATTGCTTAAAGTGGATAGAACTTGTGGAAGAGGGAGACCCAGGAAGACGTGGGATGAAGTACTGAAGGCCAATCTCAAGATGCTGAGCCATAGGAAGGAGATGATGAAGGACTGAGACATCTGGCATCGTCCACCACAGCAAACTCAATATCCTAAAACCACCTTGGTAATGCTTGTCCACACCTCCATCCTCTCTGTCCCATCAAGCATTTCATCCCCTAACACCCATCATTTCTTCATCACCTGAGAGCAGAATTGGTATACACTACATTTCCCAGCTTTCTCAGTTACGTTCATTCCCCCACCCTAAACCACTTCCATTTCCCGTTATCTTCCCCTGCCTATTGTCTCCACCAATCTCTTCCTTTTTTTGTGCTTTCACTCTCAATTCCCACACATTTACTGCAACCCCTGTCCCTGATCCTCTCCTATATTTCTCTCCATTTGCTAGTCCCCTATATCCTGCCTGCTCACCCAGTCCAAACCTCTTTACCACCTCACTTATTCTCACCACCCCCAAGATCCCTCAAGAGCATGTCTCGACACATTTCATCACCATCTCACTCACTATTGCTCTCCGACTCACTCTACTTTCTCTTCTAACTTGGGTATCCATGTATCTACTCTACAGCAACAAACCTATCTCTGTCCTTCTATACCTTTTAGCCACCACCCTTTCAATGCTACTCCCCACTCCCAGTTGAAGGACTTTTGTCTTGTAAGTTACTTGGTGACCCTGTTGGTGATGGTGCCATGTAAAAAGCACCCCAGTGCACTCTGTAAAGTGGTTAATGTTAGAAAGGTCATCCTGCTCTAGAAACCATGCCAAAACAGATAATGGAGACTGGTGTGGTTCCCGGTCTTGCTAGCTCCTGTCAAACCATCCGGTCCCTTGCCAGCATGGAAAACTGATGTTAAATGATGATGATGATGAGGAATCTGTTGTCTGTATCCCAGTTATTTATAAATGTGAAGTCTATTTGGTTCACATGTTCACCTGAATGGTAGGTAATCAGATAGGTGACTTTCTAAAACTTGTGGTATCATTTCTATCCCTAAATTCAAAAAGCTTTCATTCCTCTTCTTTCTTTGGTACATGGCCATAACCTCCATGTACATCAGAATAACCAACCTGTCTCAATATGTCCATTGAAGTCACCACCTTATTACAACAAGGTCAATGTCATTCATTATGAAGGTAGTTGGCAATGGAATTTCATAGAAATTTTTGTTTTTTTTTTTGTTTTTTTTTTGTTCATCTATCAGTCCTGGCTATGGATCACTCTTACTGTCAAGTTATCTACTCTGTTATTCTGTTTCTCTGCCAACATGTTTATACTCCAGAGTTGTCACCCACCCAAAAGAATTTGTACTTGCATTTCTTACCTGTGAGAAATCTGCATGAAACCCCCTTCCCTGCCACATCTTGTACAAACCACTCATCTACTTACTTCTACTTTAACAGCTCTATTACAATCTTTCCAGACCTACCTTTCATCATTCCAATGTTAATGATGACAATCTGAAAGCTCCACACTTGGCAAAAAGAAAAGTGTCCACTGATTGTGGTGGTAACTGGGTTGCTTGATCAACATCTGCACCTAAAAGGAGGAAGACTTTCCACTGATCGTATTGTAGGTTAAATGCTGTCACTTAATGCAAAGTTAAAGATGTATCTTGATTTCAACTTCTTTCACTATGAAGTAGAAGTAACATTCATTTTCTGCTAGTTTACAAAGCAAACAATATGCAACACAAGGGGTTTTGAACTTGCAAACCGCAGGTTCAAATCCCAGCACTTTTAAGCCATCTGCAATTATTAACAAGATCTTTTTTCTATCTTATTTCAGCTCCACCTGAGAAAGTTGAAATACGATCCAACTTTATTATTCTGGCTGATAAAGAATATGAGTTTAACGTAGGTAAACAGATTCATTTAATATGTGATTCCGAAGTTGGCAACCCTCCTGGCAATGTAGATTGGTTCATTACTGATGACCTCAGTCTCAAAAGCTTCAACCACATTACAGAAAATGTTTCTAGATTAGGTCTAGAACCTATTGCAACTTCATGCCAGACCAGGCAGAAAATTAGCTTGAAGTATTACCCAAACAGAGAGATGAAGATAGCCATAAAGTGTAGTGTTAATAATACTGTTGGAGAAGAATCATTCATGAGGATCTTCAATATTGGTAAGTACTGATTTATTGATACAGTTTCTTTTGTCTGTTATGTTGCTTTATTATTAATTGCTGAGCCATACTTATTTATTTGATGATTATGCATATAATATCAGAGCCTGCTACTGATATTGTAATGTTAATGCAAGCCTGTTAATGACATTACAATGTCACACATACATACCAATGGCATTGCAATGCCTTGCAAGCCCACTAATGGCATTGTATCAGTGTCATTATTATCATGAACATTTTAATGCCTGTTGATATGATCTACACCAATATTCTTAGTCTTATGAGACCTACCTGATAATCCACCATCTTACACACAACCTAAATGGGATCCTATTCCATTCAAAGAACTAGTTTACAACAGCTTTTATTTTTTTGACCTTTCAAAATGCTTAACTGTTCTCTGTCAATGGTTCCTAACCATTTTTTTTTTGTTTTGCTTACAGCTCCTACTTGCATCCATGTAACCCATCCTATAGATGTTGTTAGTGGAAAACATAGCATTTGCAGTGTATATTAACTGCAGCTTTGTCATAGAAATGACCATTTTTATCCAGATAAAACTGTATTAGCAAATGAAGTTCATTAGCAACATAAAATTATGAACGTCACCATGAATTATCTTTAAAAATGTGTACCAAGAATAATAATTCTTAAAAACATAAAGTATATAGTAACAAAAAACTATTATAATTGGTACTTGATTCAGTGTGATGTTTGTGGTTGATGCAAAATTGCAAGTTTTTTTCAAAATCTGGTCACGATGTTGATCCCTATTTCCAAATAGTTGCTTGCCTTTTGCCTTTGATTGTAAGTTCCTTTACTAAAGCCAAATTCAATAAGTAAAAAAAAATCCAAATAATTCTGCTTTCTCCATAAAAGTGGAAGCTCTCTAGCAATTCCATAACTTTTCTATGAATTATAGTTTTTATAAATTTCATTACTTTTCTCTGTTTGCTGTGCTTGTATCTAGGTTGAAATTTTTCATCACTCTTGTAATTCAGTGAGATTTTGCAGTAACTTGATATCAACATTACTTGCATTTACACCTAATAGATCTACCACACAACCTAAAACACTTCGAATATACAGAAATATTATCATCTTGCAGTTTCATATCAATTGTAGCCAAGGTTAAAAATCACACCAGCTTGTGACATCCTCCTATGTTAACCCTATCTTGAGTTTCTAAGAAAAGTCATAAGAGCCACTTTGTAGATTGTTATTGTTCTTCTTCTTATCATCATCATCATCAAGGTGACATTTTGTCCATCTTTATATTCTGAGTTCAAATTCTGCCAAGGCCATCTTTGCCTTTCATCCTTTCAAGGTTGATAAAATAAGTACCATTGAACACCAGGGTCAATGTAATCAACTTATCCCCTCCCCTGAAATTTCTGACCTTGTCTCAGAAATTTTAAATCATTATTATTGTTGTTGTTGTGTTGATGTTGCTGAAGGTGGTGAGCTGATTAACCACCTCCCCCCACAATTGTCAGCCTTGTGCTAACATTTGAAGCCATTATTATTTTATTGCATTGCACAGTGTGGATATAAATTACTAGATATTTTGTTGTTTTTTTCTTTGTTAATTGTCAAGCCTTAACAAAGGGTCCTAGACGGAGTGGGCCTCTTTAAAGAGTGTAAAGTGTTTCAAAGGAGGTAGATTTTTGGAGTTTTCACATATATGTTGAAGTCCAGGTGTTCCAAGGGTATATAACAGTTTTGTTTTGTTTTTTTTTTGTCCTGGGGTGGGGGCTGATCCTAATATTCTGAAGATAACTGGTACAACTTCATTTTGCTGCTTGATGTTTCCACATTCTTGATATCTCTACTTTTAAATTGGCAAATATAGTGAGATCTCTATTTCTTCTTTGTCTGTGGTATCTTGGTTTGAAAGTATTACAAGTATTACAAGGCATTCTTTTTTTTTTTTTTCATGTCATAAAATGATATCTGTCTATGATCTTCATTTGTTCTGGATGTCAAAATACCACACAATTTTTGGTTTACCAAGTTCATTTAGAGCAATATTTCTCAACCATTTTTTTTCTTAAGGACACCTTTGATTCCTATTTTACTCTACTGGACTTCCATAGCCATTTGATATGCATAAAATACATTCTACTGTATTTTTATAATTAAATATTATTAGGAAGTATATAAAAAAATAATATTTTATGTATTGTAGAAGTATAAAGAATTTATTGTAGATAACTTTTAACAAAATCTTGTATAGATCCCAGTTGAGAACACTTGATTTTGAGCATTACTGCTATGTGATTATACCACTTGCCTAAAGTGTTGCATCCATATTATCTGTAAGGTGATCAGTGTTAATTTAGACAAAATTTATGACGTCACTTGTATTCCTTCTGAGCTCTCTACTACAATATGCTCGATATTTTCCTCTCACTGATTACATAGCACTTGTTTAAAAAGTGTAGCTTACTACTCTAGTGTTTTGAGTTTCATCATGAACAACCAGCAATGAACTCAGTTTCTCTCCAGAACAAACTCCCATCATGAGTCATGATTTTTTCCTTTTTTTTAACATTGAAGAATGTCTCTGAAATTGTTCAACATTCTAACATTTAAGAATGTCTCTGAAATTGTTCAAGTAACTACATTTCTACTTTGGTATGTTTTCTTCTCTTTCTTTAACACAAGGAACTCTTAATTCTCTTGCAGAAAGTAGTAATTCATTACTCTTTGATTTACTAATCTTTAGTGACCTTTATTCTTCAAAAATGCTAATAAGTTCTCTCCCCCCCTATCTTCTGTTTCTTGTATTAGCAACTAACATTTACCTTTAGATTAAGTGCTCCATGCATAGCTAGGGTTATTCTATCTAATGCCTCCATTTCATTCTTCATCCAATTCTCTATTCCAACACTGTAACACAGTAGCAATCGCTACTGTTTGGACTTCAGTACAAACTTTAACTCCTTCAGATATATTGTTTTCACTTTTTCCTTCACTCCTTTATGCATAAAATTGAGTTCCAGTATGCCAAGTTACTTGTACCTATTGTCATCAGGATCTAAAGTCTGTTCTTCCAGTAAGTTTATTCCATTACAATGGGCTCTCCTCCCTCTTTCCATTATTAAACTTACATTTTGATATACCAAACTCCATTCCAATATCACTACGCATCTTTACAGCGTTAAGTGGAGTTTCTTTTTCAGACTTTGCTAATATTTTCAAATCATCCATGAAGGATAAATGATTTAGAGGTGTATTTCTTCCTAGTTTGTAGCCAATTTTTACTGTTCTAAATGTCATTCAAATGAATATTAGTGCAATAACAAATCACAAAAGAGAAAGTGTCACCGTGAATTTTTTTTCAATGGCTACACTCCCTAGTGATGTCATGTTCATCATCAGTTTTGTCTTCCAGTGAGTCATATTTGCAATGAGGATTGTTATTGTTGTTTTAACAGATGCATAAATAATTTAAATACTGAATGTATTAGATGATATATTTGAAATTTAATATTCTTTATGTTTCTATCTTTGTTCTTTCAGTTAAAAATGAAGAGAAAGGTAAGTTTAACAACTCAGTCATTCCTTCAAATGTGAGTGTGTGTGTGTAATGTATGCATTTATGTAACTACTAAGGTTTGATTGTCAAACCTGCAGATGAGCCTGTGGAAGAATTCAAAATCTCAGTGTACAGCTATCAGTGTTCAATAATCAGTATTTAAGTAAAACGAAGAGAATGATTTCAGTTTCTTTATTTTTCAATTCATGTAATGTTTTTGAAATTTCACCTTTTGGTTTCAGAATAGTAGCAAATTTGATGGTGAGGTGGTTATCTGCTTTTTTCTTGCTAGATTAAACAAATACTCTTAGAATAATATTGTGATCAGACATTTCAAAAAGAGAAGGGAATTCACTGGGAGATTTGCTTTCTTTACCATCACCTTCACTGTCCCCACCATTACCATTACTATCTCCACTATCATCATCACCAGTAACCTTTTCCATTTACTACTGATCCCTGTCTTCCAAGTGATTGTTTTGTCATTGGTTAAAAGAAATCATAACATGACATTTGTTGGCCAAGTAGAAAATGTCAATGCTACTGTGAAACTCCAGCTTGTCCCTCATCCAAATTGTTAGTGGAGAGGCTAAATGGACAGATATCTGTAGAGTTAGTCTTCCAATCATCATCATTACTTGAGGGGTGTGGTTCTAATTGCTTTTCACAATGCAAATGGGGTTGCCATTTTAATCACTCTTAACTATTTTTGTTATTATTGTTAGCAGGTTGGTGGAGTGGCTGGAGTATTAGAAAAAAATGTCTGTTTTGCAGTTATATAACCCTTTACACTCTGATTTCAAATCCCACCAACATTGTATTTGCCTTTCATCCTTCTAGGGTCAATAAAGTACCAGCTGAGTACTGAGGTTGATTTGATCAACTAACCTCTCTCTTCCAACTGTAGATGAGTGTGCATAAATTAGAAGCATTATTATTATTATTATTGAGTGAGAGAGCAGTGCATGCCATCAATGTGACACTTGGGTAAAATATACGAAGCCCAGTATACCCATCATGACTACCCGTCTGATAAGGGTACACCAGGCACATGCATCACAACCAAATGTGTGTGACATGGTGATCTCATATCAAGATAAACAGCACATGACCTTGCAGGTGGGGCCCAGTTAGAATTTTTTTCTGGTCGAGTAGCCCACCCCGCTCAAAAGGTCCCTGAGTAAAGATTGTTTAAGTATGTTGAACAAACCACTCGTGTATCCAAAGTTGAATTATCCAAACCTCCAAGAATTCCTTTCAACACACAGCTCTGATGCTCCCCAACTACTTCTGCTTGTGGTTAGAGATGCACATATCGTCAGCCACTAAGGGACATGCTCAACTGGTTAAGGTCAAACAACTGACAAGCAAATCTGTGGTATTGAGCAGAATATTTGTTGTAGCCCATCTTTTATACCAAGACAAAATAGTGTATCATTATTATTATTATTGTAGTTTCTGCCGAGGTCAGCCTTTGCCTTTCATCTTTTCAAGGTTGATAAATTAAGTACCAGTCAAGTACTGAGGTCGGTGTAATCAACTATCACCCTCCCCACAAATTCCAAGCCTTGTGCCTATAGCAGAAAGAATTATTATTAAGGCAGTAAGCTGGCTGAATTATTAGCATGCCAGGCAAACTATTTAGTAGCCTTACATCTGTTGCTACATTTAGAGTTCAAATTCCACCAAGTTCAACTTTGCCTTTCATCCTTTTGGGGTCAATAAATTAAGTGCTAGTTACGCACTGGGATTGATGTAATCAACTTACCCACTCCACACAAATTTCAGACCTTGTGCCTATAGTAGAAAGGATTGTAATGGAACTGGTTAATTCTTTACACTGTTTGGGTGCAACCAATTTCCAGAAAATACCAGTCAGGAACAAGAACGCAACCGTAAATATATATATAACTCTTTATTTTCTTATTTACAAAAGAAGTACGTTGGTATATTGGTATCCACTTGGTTCGATATAGCAAGGCTGAACTTTAACATTTGTAAGATTCTTACAACAAATTCAGTAACAACAGAGCAGGTCAAATCCTAAACGTCTGGGACAGGAGAATAGGCTGATCACACGTTTAACACAACACGTCCTTTCTCTTCAATAGCCGTGTCTCAAGTCAACGACGCTAACAAGGAACGCGATAGAATTTTCTTCTCCAGTCTCTTGCGCATGTGCATGAGGGAACTTCCTAAGGCCTTTCCAGAAGGTTCCAGCCCCGCACACGCACACTGAAGAATGACATTCCGCACACGCACATTGAAGAATGATGTTCTGCACACGCACACTGAAGAATGACGTTCCGCACACGCACACTGAAGAATGACGTTGCGTGTGCGCACACTGGAAAATGACGTCACTACAGGATTATTATTATCATCAAGGCAGCAAGCTGGCAGAATTGTTAGCACACTGGGGAAAATGCTTAGCAGCAGTTAGTCCATCTTTACATTCTGAGTTCAAATTCTGCTGAGGTCGACTTTGCCTTTCATCCCTTTGAGGGTCGATAAATTGAGTACCAGTTATGCACTGGAGTCGATGTAATCGGCTTACCCGCTTCACACAAATTTTAGGCCTTGTGCCTATAGTAGTAAGGATTATTATTATTATTTGTTGTTTCTGGTGCTATTGTAGTATTTAATTTGCTGTACAAAATATGTGCCATGTTGTATTTATTGTGTTGAGAAGCTGAATGTATATACTGTGATTGATGTTATTGATATAGTATATGTTGTGTTGTTTTATTAGGTGTGTGTGTGTATATATGTATATAGAGTTCATACTGAAGGCATCCTCACTGTGAACCCTATGTTATTGTACCTAATCATTTCTGGCATCCTACGTGCCTAGATTCTAATGAGTCCTATAACTAGTCTATGTATCTAAAAGAGAGATTCTGTCCGTTTGTGTGTTTGTCCCATAAAACGAAACTAAATGGTTCAAGGGCAGCAATACTAATTGTGCTTCAATAAAATCTTCTATATTATGGCATCATATGAAAGCACTTCAACTTTTGACAAATATGAGATTGAGGCTTTCAAGAGATCAGTCAATTGAACTCTTTACAGAGCAGCTTCTGAAACTCAGTGAAGGGAGAGTTCCAATTGATGAAGAACGCTCAATCCAATATGTAATTCAACTGATTCCATCGATGATTTGGTGGCTGAAATATTTCTTAATCTTCTTCATAATTACAATACAGAATGGATCTGTGAGCGAGCTATCCTGGTTCCAAAAAAATGTTGCTCTACATAGCATTAATAAGATGCTATTGAATAAACTTCCAGGAGAAATGTTCGCTTATAACTCAATTAGGACAAGGGTTTGTTTGGTAGACTTGTTATTGTATTACATTCTTTGCAGTATTAGTCAAGTATTGGGTTGATATATTGACTGTTCCCCTCTGCCAAATTTTACACCTTGTTCATATATTAAGACTGTTGTTGTTGTTGTCATTGTTCTAGTTTGTCAGGTCAGTACTGTCTGAAATGTGCTTGACTTCTAATGCATTGTCATATTCAGTTATTTTTCTTTATGTTCTGATTTCAAATGCTACCAGGGTTGGACAGTCGGTGGAGGATAAGAAAAGAGAACAGAAATTAGAGGTTGACTCTCGACAGAGGAAAATATATAAATTTTCTTTTTCTTTTCTTTTTTCTTATTTGCTGTTTCAGATTCTTCAAAGTTGATTATCATTGTGGTGCTTTGTGTTATTATTCCTGAGATTATAATTGCTATAATCCTTGGCGTCGTACTCTACATTCGCAGAAAGCGAGCTAAGAAGAGGGCAATGGAAGCTGCTGCAGCCGAAGGTGAGTTGAAGTTTTTCAATTTTGTCCATGTTGTTTCTCTGTCACACAAAACTACCACACCATAGTGGTGAGGAGTTGTGTTGGGGTCGACTTCTCTACTTCCTGAAGTATGGAGGTCAATGTGTTTCTGCTTTATTTTATGCCCTAAATTACACTTTATTTTATACACTTTGCTATTATTGTTATTACTTCACACTGAAGCAAGGTGTTAAACCGTATTATCACACCATCATTATTGTTGCCTCCACATAACTATCATCCTCTCTGCAAGCTGTTTTTTGTTTTACCAAGTAAGTTTTTTTTTGTTCACGTGTATCTGTCTTTCTTTCTATATGTACGTGTGTGTGTATATTTATAAGCACATACACAAATGTACATTCCATCATCTAAATGCAATTGTATATTTGTGGTTTAACACGTGCATGTGCACACGATTTTTCTCTAGCACCAGCAGAAGCTTGCACACACACTCTTGCTCATAAACACATTAACTATCAGGAGCAATACAAAACATACCTGCTATATATTGAAGTCAATTCAATTGATTATATACTTTAGACATTATGGATAGCTGGACTTAATACCTGACAGTAATTGTTCTAGGTTTAAATCCTACTACAGCCAACATTGCATTTTATTTCTCCAGGGTCAATATAATATAAGTATCTGTTCATCAACTGTATCCCCCACTATAAATATATAGCCTTATACCAATAAGAGAAAACAACATTATCATTATTATTATTATTATTATTAAGAAAGGTGGCGAGCTGGCAGAATCGTTAGCATTCTGGATGAAATGCTTAGTGGTATTTTGCCCTACTGAGTGAAGGTGCATGGCTCAGTGGTTAGAGCGTCGAGCTTACGGTTGTGAGTTTGATTCCTGGACCAGGCTGTGTGTTGTATTCTTGAGCAAGACACTTTATTTCATGTTGCTCAAGTTCACTCAGCTGTAGAAATGAGTTACGACATCACTGGTGCCAAGCTGTATCGGCCTTCGCCTTTCCCTTGGATAACATCAATGGTGTGGAGAGGGGAGGTCGGTATGCATGGGCAACTGATGGTCTTCCACAAACAACCTTGCCCAGACTTGTGCCTCAGAGGGTAACATTCTAGGTGCAATCCCATGGTCATTCATGACCAAAGGGGGTCTCCGCACTTACTGAGTTCAAATTCTGCTGAGGTCAACTTTGCCTTTCATCCTTTCAGGGTCAATAAATTATGTTCCAGTAAAACACAGGGGTTCGATGTAATCGACTAGTACCCCAACAAAAAAACAATTTCAGACTTTATGCCTTTAGTAGAAAGGATTATTATTGTTGCTGCTATCATCATGTTAGAAACACTTGTGATAATTTCTTCTGTTACTTCACTAAAGACTTTGGATTTGTTTGTGCTCCCTTATTTTTTAAAGGCATTTTGAAAGTAATTTTAAGGATTCTAGGCAATTGACTTTTTCCCCTTTATTACAAAAAGAAATTAGAGGAGTTACAACTACTTTTTTATTGTGTTTTGTGCCTTCATTTATCTTTTCCATTATTAGACAAGTCTGTCATTTATTGTTGTGATTTTACCTTTTGAACACAGCTATGATTGGACGTTACAAACCAGGTAACACATATCTCAAGTATTTAGGTTATTGATGTTGTCAATTTTTCTTCTTGCTTAAATTATCTTGCTAATTCCTTTTCTTACTTAATCTCCTCTTCATTGAGTCTCAGTCTTAATTCTTCAGGTAACACTTGTCTTTCAGCAGTCTCAGTTGTTGACTGCCATGACACTGCATCCTTTAAGGCCCTCATGCTTTCCGAAATCCGCCGAAACTACACCTGATTATATATACACTTTAGATGAGTTGTAGTGCACCTGAGCACTGTACACAATGTTTTATTATTATTATTATCATATCAGTGATTTATTTCATTTCACTTGAAAATGTCTTTATTTTTTAATATAGTTCTCCAAGGAACTCCCCTTTGATACATACTGCCATAATTTTATCAGTTTTTACCTTTCTCTCAAGAATTCCTATTCTTCATTCTTGGAGGTAGGATGGGTTCTCTGTGTATTCTGTATTATTAATTTTCTAAAGACTATAATAATTTCTTCTTTCCAGAAATTAATAATACTTTGTGATCCATCTCAATTTATGAATATCTTTAACTTTTTTATGACTATATTTCCAACAAACTTCAACTATGACTTTTTAAATATAATCAAGAACTTAATAAAATAACTTTGTTATTATTTAGCTGGGTTTTGGATCATAATTTAAAAGGATCTTGCATAAAACAATGATGCAAGATTTTAATTTAAATATGAATTTTAAGACAGGCAGATTTTGTATCTTAGAACCAGAGGTCTTAGATCAATTGGTATAAAAAAAAAGTTTAAGGTAATGGAAAATCATAAAAACCATTCATCTTCTACCCTGAATTTTGTCTTCAAACCTCATTGATTGTACAGTTCTATAAAATTGGAAACCTTTTTCCAAATCATACATCAGTAGCCTCTTACTCTGCATATTTTGGTGGATTCTAAGTTATTGCCCTTGTCATTAATAAGCCAACACTTACCAACCATTGTGCGTGCTCAACTACATTCTACTTTTCTCCTTCTTCTTTTTTCTTCACTACTAGAAACAGTCTCTGTTCTTTTGAATTTGCTGACTGTACCATGCTACTCTTAAACATCTTACAGTAGCTTAATCCTCATTCCTCAGTTATACACTAAATTATTTATTCCATCTTCTCCAGAACCTCTCCCAGCCATCTGAAATTTCCTTCCCTTTCTACAATGAACATTAACTGTATTTTCTTATCCAGTCATCTTTACCCACACTTCTATCTAAGAAGGATTACAAGTGCAAATGCCTGTCCTGTCTTTGACAAATTTTTAAAACTCAATAAAATCCTCAGTAGTTGAGGATGACCACAGTGTAAAATGCTACAAAAACAAAAAGGTCAATACCTTGTAAACATTCAAGCAAATTTTCTTTATACTGAGTAAAAGAAAACAAACATTTAAAAATGAATAACTGGAGAATTGTTTTTGCTATTATGTTGTTATTGAGATGAGTGTAGAAGAGTACAAAAAAATATAGGTGTATCGAACAGTTGTATCTTTTAACATTTCGGGTTCACTCTATTCAAGTGTCAGTTTTGCTGTTCATTCAAATGAATAAATAAAGTACCAGTAATATACTGTGGTATACTTTATTACATAGGGTATAGCCTTCTCTTTACAAAATGTCTTAAAACAAAGTGAGAAATTTGTAAGCACATGCAAATACTAATTTAGCAAAAATGATAGTAGGGTATTACTATACTATTATTATACATTTGGTTTAAATCTCATTATTGATCTATTTCTAGGATCATTAAAATGAGTATCAGTCATATATTGCAGTCAGTTTAATTGACTATTTTCCTTAAACTGTTGGTGATGTATCTATAAACAAGCACATCACCATTATCATTCCTCTTCTAGAGTGTTGGACAAAATGCCTTCCAATATTTGCTCTAGCTTCTAATGTTGAGAGTTCAAATCCAGCTGGTGGGAACTTTGGCTTTTCATTCTTCTGAGGTCAGTAAAGTACCAGTCAAGTACTCAAGGTGATAGTATCAACTAACCCCCACCCCTTCTCCTTAAAATGCTGACCTTGTACCTTAATTAGAAACAATTGTAAACAGTGATCTGATAGAACCATTTGAGCACTGTTAAAGTGCCTGCAGTATTTCATTTAGCTCCTTACATATATGAGTTTCCATTTGCACCACCACATTCCTTAGGAGTGTACAGTATTTCTTGGGTGGGGAGTGGATGTTGTAGAATTGTGTTTATCATCATTATTATTATCATCATCATTATTAAGGCAGTATGCTGACAGGTTCATTAGCAAGTTGGAAGAAATACTTAATGGTATTTTGTCTGTTGCTATGTTCTGAGTTCAAATTTCGCCAAGGTCAGCTTTGCCTTTCATTCTTTTGTGGCTGATAAATTAAATACCAGTGAAGCACTGGGGTTGACATAATCGACCAGTCCTCTCCCCCAAAACTCCAGGCCTTGTACCTTTAGTAGAAAAATTTATTGTTATTATTAGATTGCTATACCCATTTGTCTTGAACAAAATGCCTTGTGATATCTAGTTACATTTGTTTGCATTCTGAGTTCAAATTTCACCATTGTCAACTTTTTATCCTTCTGGATCATGGGTTCTCAACAAGGATCCATATGACCCTGGTGGTGGGGTCCATGTGAGATTGGAAGGAGGCGGGTATGCTAGCAAAATGGTAAATTGAGAATCTGTAGTAGTATTTTAAGGGTCCATGAAAAAACTTTGATTCAGATGTATTCATTGAAAGAAACAGCTGCGTTTTGCTTTCTAACATTTTACATACAAGTTGTTCAACCTACACATACTCTTTTACTCTTTTACTTGTTTCAGTCATTTGACTGCGGCCATGCTGGAGCACCGCCTTTAGTCGAGCAAATCGACCCCGGGACTTATTCTTTGTAAGCCCAGTACTTATTCTATCGGTCTCTTTTGCCGAACTGCTAAGTGACGGGGATGTAAACACACCAGCATCGGTTGTCAAGCAAGCAATGCTAGGGGGACAAACACAGACACACAAACATATACACACACATACATAAATACAGACATATATACGACGGGCTTCTTTCAGTTTCCGTCTACCAAATCCACTCACAAGGCATTGGTCGGCCCGGGGCTATAGCAGAAGACACTTGCCCAAGATGCCACGCAGTGGGACTGAACCCGGAACCATGTGGTTGGTTAGCAAGCTACTTACCACACAGCCACTCCTGCGCCTATGTTAATGTATGAAAAACAAAATAGGAATTTTTGAAAGAAATATCTATGAAACTAGTTTTTAAACATAAAATAGCTATGGAGGTCCACCAGAATAAAAATAGATTAAAAAATGGTTGAGAACCACTGTTCTAGATTGTCAATAAAATAAAGTACCAGTCATATACTGAGGTTGACACAATCAACTATATTCCACATCATACACATGTACACAATCAGTTTGAAATAGTCATTTTTATTAAAATTCTAAAATCTGGAGACTGCACTTTCAACTAACTACTTCTTTTCATCATCATCAATGTTGTAATTTTGTTTCTCATTTAGTAATCTTCATATTGCATGTCAGTGTTGTAAATGCATTTTTCACTGTTTTTTTTTATTTTGCCTCCAAATTTTGTAAATCTAAATTGCATGTATAAACCCAGATCAATCTTCACTGTACTTACCATCTTCTAATTCCAATGTTTCAATAGCATTGACTCCTTTATCTCTCATCATACAATCATTGTGCTGTTATGTTTCTCTTTAAATTCTGAAGGAAACCTTTTATTTATTTATTTATTTATTTATATGTATATATAAAACCATTGTCATTTACTTTAGCTTTTCATGCACTGATTTTAAATCATGCCAAACTCAACTTTGCCTTTTATCCTTCTGGAATCAATAAAATAAGCTCCAGTCAAGTACTGGGCCAGGGCTTTGTTTGATTTACTCCTTTTTACCAAAATTTTAAATCTTGTGCCTATTTGAGAAACCATTATTATAGAAGGGCTGAGGGTAGCAAGCTGACATAATCATTGGCATACCAGATAAATGCATAGTGGTGTTTTGTCTGTCTTTACAATCTGAGTTCAAATTCTGCCAAAGCCAACCTTGCCTTTCATCCTTTCAGAGTCAATAAAATAAATACCTGTCAAGTACTGGGATCAATGTAATCGACTGGCCCCCTCTCCCAAAATTTCAGGCTTTATGCCTAAAGTAGAAAGGATTATTATTAAGGCAGCAGACTGGTGGAATCTTTATTTAGCACACTGGGCAAAATGCTTCACGGTTTTTCATCCGTCTTTAGTCTGAATTCAAATTCCACCAAGGTCCACTCTTTCTTTCATCCTTTCGGGGTTGATAAAATAAGTACCAGTTACGTACTGGGGTTGATATAATTGACTAGTCCCCACCTCCAAATTTCAGGCATTGTGCCTTTAGTAGAAACGATTATTATTATTATTAAGGCAGCAAGCTGGCAGAATCGTTAGTATGCCATGTGAAATGCTTAGCAGCATTTTGTCCATCCTTACACTCTAAGTTCAAATTTGACTTTGCTTTTCATCCTTTCAGGGTTGATGAAATAAGTACCAGTTATGCATTGGGGTCAATGTAATTGACTATCTCTTGCCCCCAAACTTGCTGGCTTTGAGTCAAAATTTGAGACCGTCGTCGTCGAGTGAGAGAGCAGTGCATGCCATCAAAGTGACACTGGGGTAAAATATACAAAGCCCAGTATACCCATCATGACTACCCATTTGATAAGGGTATAGCAGGCACATGCATCACAACCATATGTGCGTGACCTGGTGATCTCATATCAAGATAAACAGCACATGACCTTGAAGGTGGGGCCTAGTTAGAATTTTCCTGATTGCTTATGGAATCATGTTTCCAAAGGTGAATTATCCAAACCTCTAAGAATTCCTTTCAACACATGGCTATGATGCTCCTCAACTGCTCATGATCAGAGATGCACATATCGTCAGCCACTAAGGGGCATGCTCAACTGGTTACGGTCAAACAACTGACAAGCAAATCTGTGGTATTGAGCAGAATATTTGCTGTAGCCCATCTTTTATATCAAGACAAAACAATGTACATGAGAACACTTCCAATCAGTTATGATCAGAAGCCATGAGTGCCACTGCCTGGTACTGCATCAGGGCATTTTATTATTATTATTATTATTCTCAGAGCTCTCAATTTTACTTGCTCTGGTTAATTTTGTAAGAGCAAGCAACAGCCTGTTGTCAAGTATCTCAAAGTTTTCTTCCATGATACTCAACACCCAAATAATAGTCTCAAAATCCTCACTGTTCCCAATAAAGCATTTCTATGAGCACGTTCTACCCTTATGTCAATTCCACTTCCTCCAACAAATTTCTCAAACCTGGTTGTTAATGCTCCTAATCCCCCTACAACTACTGGGATGACAGCTACTTTCTTCATTACTCACATTCATGCAATTTTGTCTTTTAGTAGCTTGTACTTCTCAATCTTTTTCAATTCTTCATCATCCACTCATACATCTCCAGGTATGGCAATATCTACGATCTTGGTTTCTACATTGACTACCAGATAAGGGATCGGGGGATCATGTAAAAGGCTTTCTCCATGTCAATGAAAGTCAGTTACAGACGTTTATCTTTGGTTAGGTATTTCTCCTGCAGCTGTCTTATCAGAAATATAGCATCAGTGGTGCTTTTCCCTGACAGAAACCCAAACTGCATCTTGTCTAGATTGACTCTCTCCCTAATTAGTTAGGCTGTGACCCTCTCTATGACTTTCATTACCTGATCCTATAACTTGATGCCTCTGTAATTATTTCTATCTAATGCATCACCTTTACCTTTGTAGCAGTTGACTATGGTGCTGCTAAATATCATTATTAATATTAGATAATGTTTTCTATATAAGTAACAAAAAACACAAAATATATTTTTAAAATATTGTGATCAATACTTCATTTTATTTAAATTGTTCATTTATTCCTGTTTTCATTTGATTCTAACAACTGCTCTGTTGTGACAGCAATTTTGTTGACATGAACAAATATACCAGCTTTTGATTCACTGTGTAAAGCAAAGAGCGAACTTCTTTCCATAATTCTTTCTTTGATTTCTCTTTCTCTCTCTCTCTCTCTCTCTCACTCACACACACACACACACATTTGCATAGTAGGATTATTTTTGTTTTGCCAATTTAGTATAATTTAGTTTATTTTACTATCAAAATTTTCACTAAATTTTGTATAATCAAAATGTTATTTGAAAATATTGACAATTATTTTATATTCTTCAGCTGAAAGGAAAGAACTGTCTGACAATGAATACAGGTATCAATTTTATATTTTTTGTTTGTGAATATTGTTTACTTCATTTATATAATGCTTCTATAAAGAAACAAAAATTCCCTCTGCTGGTTTATGTTGCAGCTGCAAATTAACTGTTTTTACCTTGAAGCTGCATGTGATGGGAAATTTATATTATACTATGGGCACTTGAAAGAAATTCAGCTGTGTTCCATCAAAAATATTTCCTCAAAATGAGCACTTATGGTTCATTGGATCATGCAATAAATAGCAAAATTTAGTGATATGTAAACCATATTGCACCAGGATTAAAAAATAGTTTGTATATTTGTTGCTCCATGAGACACCTACCAAAATTATTGGAATATTTTCTGCATTACATACCCTTAATAATTCTATAGAAGGAAGGATGTTAACACAGAATTACTCATTAGCCTTTGAGACTCTATGCCTAACATGGTTTAAGACCAATTCATTGTTAGGTACCTTCATTGGCATTCATTGCATTGCAAATATTAGGACCAAGACCCAGGTTCCATCAGGTGTTCAGACTGGACATTAGCCTTACTAAATTAAGAATGAGGCCTGCAAAGATCATGGATACTGTCCTTCTTTACTTGAACAACTTGATGAAGAAGAAAAGAAAGAACAAGGAACCTTCGGAGTTGCATTCTAAAATTTGCAATCATTTGATTTTTCTAACATAGTCAGAGATGTGCTTTCAGCTTTTGCTATAGTTCAAACCAAACTTTCATCTGATTTCAAACCATCACCACTACCATCATCATTGCTATTATCACTTTCATTATCATTACTATCATCACCACCACTATCACTATCACCATCATCATCTTATTACATCTTTACTTTTTCAGCAATAATATTCCAATGAAGAATATTAATAAATCTTCAGTTGGGGGACGAAGAAATAGAGAATCTCGTAATGAAAACGATCAAGAAAAGCAGGCAATGACAGGTATTATTATTGCTCTTTTTCATATTTTTCTTTATTCTATAATTATTCAAGCTACAGATGTCACATATCAACAGTTGATGAAGTAACAAAGACTAGCTATTATTTTTTCTCTATTATCATGAGCTCAATCCCTGTAAATATGTCTTGATACAAGCACAGCACATATTAACCAATAAAAAAAAAAACACCTATTTTTTTCAAAATCAGATGTTGCAACTGTACTTCTATTAAGTTGTTTGTGTCTTTATGGAAGTGAACACTTGGAGTCTTAAGCACCTATGTTAATAGAAAAATCTGATATCCCTTAGGAAACTGACAGTCTTTGTTGGTTGTATGACCCTTATGTCATATTGCTAAAGAACAATCATGAAGATGGGACACATTCATTGTCTGGTGACTGTGTTAAGAACATTGATTACAACCTGTGGTTTGGTTTGGTTAGCTTTCACTTAAATACTTAGGTTTGTTCAGCTTTGACATAGACAGTACCCATCTATCATAACTCCAAACAAACACTGGATATGCACCAATGGTTATCTAATACAAAATATCTCAACTCTGATGGATTGAGACAAGACTGAGAAGAATGAAAGTGACACATATCCACATTGATTTTTATATCAATGCTATTGATCCCTCATGGACAAAACTTGTACATATGTCATAGTGAAGTTTACTTAATTCACTCTCTCACCATATAAAGACTTATGTATCCACTAATATTTACACAGAACTACCACAATGACTGTGTGTAAAGATTTTACTTGAGACTATCACACAATGACTTGTGCCTTTAAACAGGACTATCACACAACAACTGTGTCTCTTTACACAGGACTTTCACACAATGACCATGTTGCCTTTATACAGGACTGTCACACGACAACTGTATCTTTACACAGGGCTGTCTTACAATAACCGTGTTGTCTTTACTCCAAACTATCACACAATGAATGCATCTTTATACAGGGCTGTCACACAACAACTGTCTTTACACAAAACTGTCTCACAGTGGCCGTGTCTTTACACAGGACTTGTGCAGTGACTCTTTTTAATGGAGGGTCTCCACTCAGTGATGGTGTTTTTCACAGGACTGACACATGACAGACAGTAACTTTGTCTTTTCTTTGTTTTAGCTTACCAAGATGATCCTGAAGCATGTAAGTTACAACTATATTATGCAGAACAGTTTTTATTTTCCTATTTATGCAAGGGGGGTGGGTTTGTTTACTTTCAATATTTTCCCATTCACCATTTGCTTCAATTTACCACCTTTCATCTAACTTGTGTGCTGGTGTTGGCATTTTATATTAACCCATTCAAAACCTAAAATCAAACGCATTATCTAACATTTGTTTGGTTACACGTTCAGTTAAAGAATTCTGTTTGTTTTTATTCAGTGTTTGCATATGATTTTCTTATTCTTTTAGTTCATTTTGCATCTTGATTATGAATTTATTTCTTCTGCTGTAGCTTCATTTTATAAAACAATTCTGTGACTTGTGAGAAAAAAGGGCTTTTCTTTTTTTATTTCCTTATTCATGATGGTTTTATATTCTGTAAAACCTTTAGATGTTTTATATCTTGTATTTATTTATGTTGGTATTTGAATGTTTCCTTATTGCCTCTGCATGTTCTGTTTTGTTTAGGTTTTCTACACTTAACACCATCCTATAAAAGTTGAACCTGCTGTCATTAATTAAAGTTATTGTATATTTTTGAGAACCTAAACTTGGATTTTCTCTGATGTTCTCCCATCATGGACTGTGTTTTAGTTTCATTGACTTTGATTGTTGCTTTTACTGAAAAACAATTCTTCTCTGAATTTTAGTATTTAGTCAGGCTAAAATTAATAGTCAGTAAGTTGTATTGTAAAGATGTAGTTTAGTAAATCGGTCTGTTTTACTTGTGCAGTAAAGTTATCCACTTGCCTCCCACTTCTCTTGTCTTCTACTATTATATTTGACACTATTGAACTTGGTATAGTGCACACTTTACCAGACTGTCGTGGATGGGAAATTAAAAGAAGTTCACCTACCTTCCTCTTGTCAACCACCTGTCTAGTAGTAATCTCTCCAATGATCCTACCCTACCCCTGTCACCAGTATAAGCAGCTGCTATCCAACCAATCCGGGAGTGAATTCCCTTATGTCCATTTGTGATGCTTCCAGTGGGCAAAAAGAGGACAATACTTGCCTCTCTTCCCCCACTTCCCTTCTCACACTTCCACCTCCGGTCAGCCCCTTGACCATTAATGGCATGATCCTCTTCTTCCAGCTCATCCCTACATGTCCCCCTGATCTCAAAGATCACCTCCTCACTTCACTCCATGTCGAAATCTACCACCCACCCGGGTGGGCGTTTTGTACGTTGTGATCTTCTTAAGCTGGGAGCCTCATTCTCTTCCTCTCCTCCAGTCATCATCCAATGAAGCAACAATCCTATGAACAACTAAGAAATGTTGTTTTTGGAATTGACAGCTGTCACTATTCATCTGTTCCACTGAGTTGTGCAGCATGCCTTTGGTGACTTGACCCAGAATTTATCTCCTACCTCCATGAATATGGGCCCTCTCACTTCCTCAGGGTATCCCACCATTCATATTTGGCACAGACTCTTCGGCCTGTTCTGATTGGGGCAACATATTATACCAGAATACTGCTTCCAGCGGCGAGATGTGTCCCCTCTCTGCCATGGCCTTGATCGTTTGATGATGTCTTTCCACGATCCCATTTCCACTTGGCCTGTATGCCACTCTGAAAAAGCGGTGCACTTACCACCTGTCAAGTATCTCTTTCAGTGCCTCTGAACGAAACGCTGTGCTGTTGTCCATCAACAAATCATCCACAGGGCCCCACTCTAAGAATACCTTGTTTAGAATACGTGCCATTCTGCTGCAGTGCATGCTCTCAGTTCCCTCCAAATGGAGATATGGCCTGGTCCTCAGTCAACCACCAAGAGATATATCCCCTGCCAGTAGTGTGTTACATCCACTGCCTGTCATCTCCAGTTGTGCTCTACCGAAATGTCTCCCCGCTCATGCACACCTGGAGCAAGGTCGATGGATTGACACCTATCACAGTTCCCAACCACTGTCTAGTAGTAATCTCTCTGACGATCCTGCCCTACCCCTGTCACCCAGTATAAGCAGCTGCTACCTGACCAACCCAGGAGCCAGTTCCCTTACATCTATTTGTGATGCATCCAGTGGGAAAAAGGAGAACAACGCTTACCTCTCCCCCTCCACTTCCCTTCTCATGCTTCCTCTTCCGGTCAGCCCCTTGACCATTGATGTCATGACCCTCTTCTTCTGGCTCATCCCCACACAGATTTAAGTAGTTGCCTCTTATTTCAACAACCACATGATAAACTGGTTTGTCTTCAACTGGCAGTGATGTTGGTTCTCTCAGTAAGCTTAATGACATCACTCTGTCATGTTTGTTTTATTCTTATGGAATAGGTGTCACCTGTCATTCTGATAACTTTTAGCTTTTACAATGGATTTCTTACATACAGTAAAATATCAGTATTATTCCTAAGGGATTTGAGTTGTTTAAAACCATAACACTATCCAACGAGGTGATATTTGTGTGGTCACTATTAATAATAGCTGCAGCCGAATTCCCTCGAACCACACTCTGCTGTCTTAAAACAAGGACAGTGTAGTTTTAGATATCCAAAAAGATGGGATTGTCAAAGCAGGAATGCCTCAAATCAAGTCTCTTCAATTAGGAACTCTTGCTTTTATCCTTCGATCAGTTTGTCCTTTATATTATATTTAAAAGTCAAGGGAAGCACTGATATCTAGGGAATCAATTACTGATTCTATTTATTTACTTCACTTTTTAATAACATTAGGCATTCCAGATTAATGTTAGTGTTATGATAATTAATATATTATTAATGCCTTAAGCACTGACCACAAACATGTCTGTGATTAAACAGGGTTTCGTGTTTCATCTATTTCAGTCTTCTTTGTGTCCAAGAGTTTTCATGTTAACCATACAGTCAATACAGAATGCCTGCTGTTCTTCAATAGTGTTTTTAGATATACTTAAATATTAAACTCAAAGAAACGGTTGATCATGTAACTGTGTCATTGTGTTGTGTATCCTACTTCAGTATCACTGAATTGACCAGACTACTGGATGTTATACACTGTTGTTCACAATGCACTACACATCATTTTAACTTTCAAATGATGTCATGCCACTTACTGGGCAAGCAGGCCAACATTCCCCTGAATGGAATGGCAATCGATCAAAGGATTACCCATTTACAAGTGAGTGGAGCAATAAGGAATTGTTTTGCTCAAGATCACAAGCCAGTCTGGTAGTCAAAACTATGATCTTGTGGTTGTGAGTGCAACATTCTGACCATGAGGCCATGTGCCTTCACTGTTTATGTAAAAGTGTTATGTAAAAGAGACATTTAATATTTTGTAGCTTTATGCAGTTCAGGAAAATTTTGGTGTAGGTTGTAGTTATAAACATACATTAGGATCAGAATCGAAATCGATCAATGGAAATTGCAGATGTGTTACCAGTGCCGGTGGCATGTCGAAACTCTACTTGTGAAGACCCGTTGAGGCAAGTGAGGATCAGAATGGAAATCGATCAATGGAAATTGCAGATGTGTTACCAGTGCCGGTGGCATGTAAGAGAACCTTCCGTTTCGCGACCGTTGCCAGCACTGCCCCGTTTCGTGTCCGTTGCCAGCCTCGCCTGGCCCTTGTGCCGGTGGCACATAAAAAGCACCATCCGTTCGTGGCCGTTTGCCAGCTCTGTCTGGCACCTGTGCGGGTGGCACGTAAAAAGCACCCACTACACTCACGGAGTGGTTGGCGTTAGGAAGGGCATCCAGCCGTAGAAACACTGCCAGATTTGACTGGGCCTGATGAAGCCTTCTGGCTTCACAGAACCCAGTAGAACCGTCCAACCCATGCTAGCATGGAAAACGGACGCTAAATGATGATGATGATGATGATGATGATTAGTGTCATTTTCTGTCATAAACTTTGCTGTGGTATGTTAGTTTATTCTTTTGGAGCAGTTGTCACCCACTGTTCATCATTCAGTTGTAGTTACTTCAGCATTAACTCTTTCCTGATGTTGATTTAGACACTGAGTTCAAACCCAATATTCCGTTTCATCCTTGAGTTAGTATTTGGAAAAGGTATCAGACTCTATAGGCCACAGTTATCAAACCTTATTTTATAGAAATAAAGATCAACACAAGTTGATGGTGTGCAGGATATGCTTTGATACCTGCCTCAGCTCTTTGCTATAATTGATTATTGTAAATGCGTGATCCTCCTTTAATTCATTTACACAATTGAATGTCAAGTTTATTGGCTGATTTCAATGTCACACCTCACCTCCTCCTTACACATTGCATTCATCCCTCCCTTCATTGCTTTCATCATTTTGGTATTGTTTACATTTAACATTTTTTATTTCAAACTTTTCCTTCTGCTATGATATCAAAATATTGAATGAATTGTTTATTTCTCATTATTTAGTCTCAGTGTTCATCCTATTTTGTTGACTATATAATTGTATAAGCTTTTTATAATATTATTTTTATAACACTTTGTTGCAAAAAGTGTATCTTTCTTGGTCTCATTTGATGTTGTTGCTTTTAAGAAGAGAATGAAATCTTTCTATTATGACTGCACACATGGCTGTGTACCTCTGGTGAATATATTTGTAATTACTCAAAAGTCTCAAATGTATGTCATGTGAACTTCATTAAATTAAAATCTTGGATCATAACTTTCTGATGCACGGGGTTAATACTTGTTTCAAATCATTTCATTTATCAGTTGACAAGGCTGCTTTCAAATGATGAGTGGATCCAAACTTCATTACTAATCAATTCATTGGAACTGTAATACTATATAGTAAACTATATTAGTTTACTATTGTCTCTTCCGTGTATTTCTGACACTTCCAATAAAGCATCTCTCATTTCTACTAGTGTCCGCATCTCTGCTCTATTCCCTCTATGGTCCCTCTTCACTTTTTGTCAACATTGGAGTATTATTTCTATTTGTTCCAGGCCAAAAATATCTGTTCCATATGTTTCTATCATAAATAATTATTACTATACTCAGTGTAGTACAATGTAGCATTGAAATAGGTTAAGTTTATACTTGTCTAGTACACTAGTTAATTTTGTCTCCTTGGTCTTGAGCTAGTGACGGAAGCTTTACTTGATTGCTGAATATTTTAGAAATAGCAGCAAAGCCTTCATCAAACAACTGGAAAATGTATACATCACGAAGTGTAGTTCATGATAAACTATTTGCAAAAGGACAGGTGGTCATGCTTGGAGCACTTTTGATCATGACTGAAAGATGAACAAGATTAAGAAAATTAATAGTCTGAAATATAATTGAGATAAAATATTTTCTTTAAATATACCTCCACTACTTTTTCAATCTATTTGATCTCCAGTTATCATCATCAGGCATCTTGTTCCTGGATATGTTCATAGTACTGTACTGGATTTGAACTAGAGAACTTTATTTCTAAACTATGGGTATATTGAAGCTGAGCAGAATTACAACTTTGGCTTTCTTTGCTTTTTGTATTAATGCTACATGCAAACAACAATTCATTTTCTTCACATATCAACATCTAACAGCTAAATCTACTCACTTTTTCCGATTGAATAACATCAACATTTACAGGAATTCTAAAATATTCCTTTGTAAAATGGCTTCTCTTAAAAATGGAATTAAAAGTTTATCAAGTCTCACAAGTAACTGATTTTCTGTTAAATATATTAATCTGTGGAAATGGTGAACTAATATTTGATATATCAACCACATACCAAATTGACCCCAAATCTTGTAAAATGAATTGAAACTTTTGAAAAATGTTTGACATTGGAGAAACAAGTCTTTCTGTGGAAGAACTAGTTTGGCTCGGGATGAATGAGCCTGAACCTGGAGGGAAAAGTCAAGAACAAGTCTGACTTTGGAGGAGCTGATTTGATTTATTGGAACAGATGATTTAAACTTAAGAGAACATTCTCTTATTTGCTATCTGCAAAATTTGCCCTACAACATCAGAAACTAATTCAAGAGAATAATTCATTGTTACAACTAAACTTACTAAAGTAGGTTTTAGTGATATTAGTACTTTACTGATTGAACTGTTAGTGTTCACTTCCTAAAAACTAATATGCTGCATTTCTTGGTTGTTTCAAATGAATTTTTCAGTTTTAAGCAGCTACAAAATATTACTAAATTAACAGTGGTAAGTTTTATGATTTCTGCTTAAAAAAAAAACTGTAGGTATGTATCCAAGTATAAAACTGTACCACTACTTGAGTATATAGCAATTTTCATTGTTATGTTCATTCTTAAGAGAAATGGAGCCCACTCACAAATGCAAATTCTTGAGGATAAAGTTAGTTTTACTGAAAAAATTAATACATATGGCTTCAATGCATTAGAGCAGCTTTTTAAAAAAGCATCAGATACTTTTAGTCATTGAAACCAGCATATACAGCTTGATATAACAAATGCATGTGTTTTGAAAAGTTTCACTTGGATTATTTCTTGACTTTGTTAAAAGTAATTTTTCATTGAACAGTTATTGATTGGGATAATATATGAAAATATGATTGATGCAGACGATTGATTCAAATTAGATATTTCTAATATGCAGCTTTCTTAGCTACTTCATATAAATTAGTTTTTAAGATAAAAAATATTTGTAAGTTGCTAGTGGTAGATTTCGTAATTTATATTTAAGCAACTGTTGAGTTCTTTAGCATTTAAATGATACTCATATCTTGTCAGCATATAAACTGTTCTCTTGTGTTCAGTATTTTAGACCATACTCTTGTTTTCAACATTTTAAGCCATACTCCTGTTTTCAATATTTAAACCCGTTTTCATTATTTATACTCTACTCCACTTAATCTGTATTTAAATTATACTCCTGTCTTCAGTATTTTAAACCATACTCCTATTTGAACCATACTCCTTTTTTCAATATTTAAACCATACTCCTGTCTTCAGTATTTTAAACCATATTCCTGCATTCATGATTTAAACCATACTCCTGTTTTCATTATTTAAATCCTACTCCACTCTAATTGCATTTAAGCCATTGTTCACTCTATCTGTATTTAAACCATACTCTTGTCTGGTTTAAATACTCTGTATTTAAATCATATTCTGTCAGTAATTAATTCAAACTCCTGTCATAACAGTAACAGAAGGTGTTTGAGACATGCTTTTGTTTATTTATAGGAAATGTGGACTTTCCAAATCCAAGGCTATTCACCACTCTTATATGTGTTTATAAAATTTAAAGTTTTTTTCTCTCTTTTTTGTTTTTCTTTCAATTTCCACAGGAGCTGCCAAAGCTTGAATCCTCTACCAATGTTATCAGCCTAAATTTCTCCCATGGAAGGACAGCAGCAGCAACCCATTTGACCTGAAACAGATGAATTGAGACTAATGAAATTGTGTAAAGCATGTGGAGCAAATGTCTAAAATCCACCTCTTCTCTCCATTCTCCATTATTCAACATCAATCAACAATTTGACCAAAGTGTCTTAAAGCCGCACTGGTCATTTCAGCCAGAGTGGTCAACATGGTTACATTTCTTTTTGCTGTTCTGTTGCATTGCTGCCCTCTTCCAGCTGTTCTATAAAATCACTACTATTTTTCCCTAGATAAAAAAGCTGCTAATCTATGGATATCACTAAACTCTCTGTCTCTCTCTCTCTCTCTCTCTCTCTCTCTCAAATATAAGTTCAACCATAAAAAAATAAAATAATGCTGTGTTCTTTCTCTTCTTTCTCTCCTCAGTCAACAGCATTTCATTCCTTTCTCCTTTCCTGTTAGCAATTCTTTTTTATTGCTGGTTTGTAAGTAGTTGTGGAGAATTTAAAAATACTTCTTTCACCTGTTTTTTTTAAACTCTCAAACTTTCACGTATACATACAAACAAGCACACTCCTTACTTTTAAAATTTTATCAAGATGTTAAATTTATCCTCTTTAATTTCTCAATTTCCTTTAATTTTAATTTTAATTTTTTTGTTTCTCATTTTGTTTGTGAATATATTTCTGCATTTGAAAATGGCAAAAAAAAAAAAGGCATTTTATATTTTTGATTCATTTTTTATTTTTGTAAAAGCTTAACTATTTAGATAACCATTATATTCCTGTAAAATCATAAATATGATTCTCTAAAATCATAACCACCCCAGTTGCCCCGTATTTGTATGATACGTTTTGAAAATCCCTCTATAAACACAAAATATTGAACTTTCTATTGAAAAATTCACTCTTTACATACTGCTGCTTCAGTAAATTCCTCAGATCCCCACTTCTGCTACAGTAAAAGATAATCAGAGAATAATTAATAACCTTGGAATTAACTAAAACAAAATTTTCTTATAAGTTGTGAAATTTGGTGGCAGGGCAAGGCGCTTGCTTGAATTATCTCCCTTCACTCAATGTATGTCAATTGAGTTACATAACTTTGTTTACTGTTTACTCGCAGACTGACTCCAAGTGAGCCTAGAGGAGTGGGTGGGGGGGAAATTTCCTGCATCATGTAACATGCACAAACTGCTGCAACACTCCCATGGTTGTTGAAACTGCTTTTTATGTCTTGTGATTCCATGACGGTTTTCTCTTAATAGTAAATATTCTTGAAAATTTCAAGATTAATAGTCTAAATGACATCATCATCATCACTAGCAGCATTATCATTACCATCATCATAATCATTATCATTTTTCTTGAACCATCGGATCTGTATTGGTGTTTTTGTTTGAATATTCAATAGCATTTGGCTACTTGCAAGAACTCTCTTCAAATTAGCTCTTTGAAAGACAAGCTTTTTCTTTGAGCATATTTACAGGAATTACTTTTGCACATAATACGTTTCATTCTGTGCTGAAACACTCAATAATATCACCTTATAATTTCTGTTCTCTGCATTTTCCCACAATCTTGCTTGAGTTTAGGTTTTGTATAGTTTAGCTTAACTAATACAGGGTGCTTATCTATTTTTGGTGTCACAGACATGATAGGAATGTGAGTAACAACATAGACATCAATGTTATTATTGCGATGTTACTGTTACTCACTCTTTCAGTCACACACATGAACAAATACATATATAAAGGGTTATATAAAAAAAACTCTTAGCAACATCTTACCTCTGACCTATAAGATGGGAATCCCTGAATTAGATAATTACTGTCCAAAACTCACTTGAAGTTCAACTGAAATATACATGTCTAAGATAATATATATTCTGCCAACTCCTCTGAACCCCTTACACATTTTGAAATTTTAGTGTTGTATTTCATAGTGTAAATTTACCAAATTTTTAGTTTTAAGTCTACTGCTTCATAGCAACATTGAGTGAATAAACATTATATTTTTATTGTTTTTCTACATTACTGATTCTTAGTGCTGCTTTATCATACCAAGATTTTAGGTTCGCTCCTGTAAAACTTCCTTTAAATATAACCCCTAGAATTCAAGGAGGCCAGTGATGGTCAGCACCAGTGAGATTTGATTCAAATATGTTTAAGAAAGTGAAGTATGTTGTAACAAGGGAAGAAAAAATCTAACACCTCGAGTCAGACATTTTTTTTTTTTTTTTGAAGGCCTTCATCAAGCCCTTTTGTCATTCTGCAATAAGTCTTGCCGAATATATTAGATTTTCTCTTCATACCACCATGTGCCATTTCTTTCATTTTGTATATGGTTTGTTTATGCTCCTTTTTAAACAAGTAAAAAAAAAAACTACCCCATTACGTCAACATTTAAGAGAAAGTAAATATCTTTTTAAAATATGCATTTCAACAATTTCTCTTCCATTAACAAAATTTTCTTTTGCTCACAGATACACATTCTGGCTTTCTGTTTATTTTTTGTTGTTTTTTTGTTTTATATAATGTACTATATATATATATATATATATATATATATATATATATATATATATATATACACACACACACACACATACACACGCTGTTTTCTTAAGTTCTGAATTGCTACCCCAAGCAAGTTTTATAGGAAAAAAGAAAGAAAAGAAACAAAAACAGGAACATTCGTGATCTCTCTCTTGACAAAGGGGGAGGCACAAGCAAGCTTGGTTAATGCTATTTTACTACTACTTTTGTTTAATTTTTTTAAGAAACATATTAGATAAACATTCCAGCTTCTTCCATTGTTTGTTTTTTTTTATTTTTCATTTTACTTTTTGTTATTTTATATATTTATGTATATATATGCATATGTTATATATGTGTGTTAGTTGTGTGCTTCCTAAATGTGTAGTCTCGGGTTCAATCTCAATGTGTGGTACTTTAGGCAAATGTCTTCTACTATAGCTCTTGGTTGACCAAGGCTTTGAGTGGATTTGAGTGATTGAAACTGAAAGAAGCCCATCACACACACACACACACATACACACACACATGTGTGTGTGTGTGTTTGTGTGTACCTTTGCCTTGACATCATGTAATATTTGTAAATGAACATCACTCTCATACAAGGTATGTTGTTTAATTGAAGTCTTCCATGAAATACCTGTCTAGCCACAGGAAATATTACCTTTGTCTGGAAACAGGCAAGGGTTGGAGCAGGAAATTCTTTTGGTTGTAGATTTACCTCAACAAATTCTGTTTGATCCATGTAAGTATGAAATAGCAGATGTTAAGTGATTTTATATATATATATATATATATATATATATATATAATATATATATATATATATTATATACAAATACCACTGTTATCATCACCATTTAACATCCATTTTCCATGATAGCATGGGTTGGATAATTTGACAGGAGTTGCCAAACCAGAGAACTGTATCAAGTTTCACTTTCTGACTTGCATTCATACATAATTGTATATATGCATTTTCTATAATCAGCTTCTTGAGATAATTTTATGCTCTCATTTTCCAAATTGTGTACCCTCGTCTATTTCAACAGAAAATGTACAATAAAGTATTTTTGATTAAACCAATTGGGTAAACATTATAGTTGGATGAGTGATAAAATAGAAATAAAAATGGCAATGATTAATTTTGTCTAGCAACTGTTGGTCCTTAAAAACATGCACACCTAAGTATGAGTGTACATGCATACAGGTGTATGTGAAAGATGGTAGGACACTTGATAACACTTGACTGCCTAGTATCCAAAAATGTTGGTAAAATCCATGCAGTGTATCCTATGTAAACTTTGGTTGCACAAGAAGTGTAGTGGAATTGAAGGTAGACTGACAGATGTTTATGCTAGATGTACATTTGTAGTAATCCTTCAGAGTACCAGTAAAATTGTTTGCAATGCTCAGAAGGTTCTCTAGAAATAGAAAGCTCCTGTTCACTAGATGACCTAATCAGCAGTAGAGAAGGGTGTACTGAAAGTGTAGTGACCAGAATTAGATTAAGGTATAAAAAGTTCAAGTGGCTATTACCATTGCATGTGTAGAAAATGTTATGATGCATAAGATGTGGTCACTGAATGCAGATGTGTGAAAAAATGAGGCATGATCTACTGAATATGTAATGTTAATGTACATGAATGACAAAGCAGAGAAGAACCAAGAGAATTGGGTATAAGAAGGATCAATGACAAGACTTGGAACTGAGTAGTGATGAAGACTGATCTCTGGAAGCTGAAGCTTACAAAAAAAGGTGACAAAACGAATGCAACAAGTGGTGAGATGTGTTCAAGAGGACTTCTTTAAATCATGCTAGTTGGAAAAGTGGTCAAAAAATTATTTCTGGTTTGTTATGCTTCCTCTGTAAGGGATACCAAGAGAGGTAACCCTGCGCTAACAGAAAGATGTAGCCTTATAATAAGTCAGTCAATAGTGACTGATTTTTTTTACTCGTAGATCTCCTGGTATGAACAAATACATTACTAGCATGAAGCAATGATGAGAAATAAACAAACTTTAGGTTCAAATATATAGGTGACATTTAACTTCTAAAGGCAATTTTACTGTAGTTTACCACAGAAAAAATTCTTGCTCATAGCAGAAAGTGTAAATACACTATTATCAGTTCAGTGGCAACATTTGTTGGATTCTTCGATGCATTTCTAGCCTTCCCCAGTAGGGAGTGCCAAAGGAGGTAACCTTGAGTTAAGAAAACCCTTTAGAGAGACTATTTCTCAGACATTGGTTAAGTACTCAGTCAAAACATCTGAGTGTCAATTATTACATAGGAAATACCAGTTCAAAATTCAAGGCCAGATTACATAACCATGTTAATTCTTTTAAATACGAAAGAAAATTGCACTTCATTAACCAAGTCCATCTGGGACCTCAAAAGAAAATAGACAATTTCTTTTCATCATCTATTATAGGTAATGCTTTTCCTTACAAAGAGACAGTAGTAACAGTAATTTGTGCTTGGGGGAGACACTAGAAAATCTCAATTATAACTTCAATAAGTATGATGAGTTATTAATCTCATGTTCACATTTAATAAAATGCTTAGAATTTCCCAAAAAAAATTCTACATAAGCTACTTTCCTAACATTAATGACAGCATTCTTTTCTTATAGATTCTTCCACTTCCTCTCTGATATAACATACTATGTATTTATTTCTTATCTATTCCTTAAGTATTATACCTAATTTAATTCATTTCAATTTAGCTCTTGTAAACCTAATATTTCTTGAACGGATTATAGAGTTTACATATATAAATACATACACAACCACACTGCTCACTCGTTATTTTTCATCATCATCCTCCAGGCCATAACAGGAATTTAAGTCTGGCTGCCCATGAGAGCTACTATATGCTGATGATCTTGCTCTCAACAAAATTAGAAAAGAAACTCCAGGTACGGAAACAAGACCTGGAATTGAACAGCCTTAAAGTTAACTTAACAAAGACCAAGTAAGCATGATAACAGACAGGACCCTACCCACTCCAGGTAAAAGGCATTGCTCAAATATAGAAAAGGTGTGGGTAGGAACTCCATTCAGTGTACTTAGAGCAACCTATGGACCTACAAAAGATTCAGTGGAACCACAGGAGGATTAACAGAGAAAGTAGTGTGTGTATGTGTGGAGGATACACAGGAGCCATAAAGTCAACAGGTACATGGGAAATTGATTTTCTCAAATATACCAGAGGCTTTCTAGAGGTTATAGATAATTTTCTGCAACCAATATGACCAAATTAGCAGTGAAGGAGGATGTACAAAAAGTGTGATTGTTAGAATAAGAATAGAATGGAAAAAGTTCAGATTTCACCTCTATTGGTAAACACAGGTCTTTCTCTCTCTAAGTGAAAGTAAGGTTATGTGAGACATGTGTACAAACAACAATCCTACATAGTAATAAGACATGGACCTTGAATGCAGACAACATGCAAAGATTAAAGAAGCTAGTATGCTCCACTGAATGTGCAGTGTCAGTGTAAATGTGCAACAAAACACTAGTGTATTGAGAAAAATGTTAGGCATGTCAATCACTGAAAGTGGAGAGAAGCCATGGAAGAGGCAGACCCAGGAAAACATGAGATGAAATATTGAAGGTTGGTCTCAAGATTCCGAGCCTTATGAAGGAGATGACAAAGGAATAAGATATCTGGCACCTTGCTGTGCTTGAGAAGATCCATCCACTACAACAGAACTGATATCCTAAAACCATCCCGCTTCCATTCTCATCATCCCTCCAAGTTTCCCTCACATCTCATTCCCTAACACTCATCACTTCTTTATCTATAGTATTATTTGGCTACCATAATCACCTGAGAGCAGAATAGGCTCCACATCCTCTTCCTTTCATTACCTTCCTCTTTCCTCCCACTTCCCAGAACCACTTCTATTATCTTTCTTTATCTTTTTCCAGCCATGTTCTCTCTCCTTTGCTATACTCCATCTTTAGTACCACCTCCATTTCTCATTACCTTCCTCCAGCCACACTCCCTCCTCGCTACTATACATCCTTAACATCTCCTTTATCCCCTATCACTCCCAATCTCCTCACATATCTAACATAACCATTCCTATATCTCACCTGCAATTACTAGAGTCACCGCTATCCCATCTAACCCTCTCTCCTCCCATTCTTATGAAATTTTCCCTTCTGTGCTTCCTGATCACTCATCCAATCCAGTAGTCTATATCACTTCACCTATAGTCACCACTGTACCTTGAGGGTGTATCCTGACATATCCATCACCATCTCTCTCACTCCTGCCACCTCTCTCTTTCCTCCCTCCTGTTCCATCTGGGATATCCTTATTTATCCTTTACAGCAAGGTAGCCATCTCTACCCCTCTAACCTCTTATCAACTTACACAAAGCAACCTCCTCCCAGTTGAGAGGACTTTGTCTTGTCTTGCAAGTTATTTGGTGACCCCTAACAATGCTAGTGCCTTAAAAAGAGCGCCCAGTACACTCTGTAAAGTGGTTAGCATTAGGTAGGGCATTCAGCCATAGAAACTATGCTGAAGCAGACGATAGGGTCTGGCAGAGCCCTCTAACTTGCCAGCTTTTATTAAACCACTGAACCCATCCCAGCATGGAAAACAGACATATGATGAGGATATATGCACACACACCGTATACACATATAAATATATATATATACACACGAGAGAGTCAAAAATTATACAAGCTCTTGTTTTTTCAATGTATTTACACAAAAGCAGGGGATAAACAAGTATGTCATTTTTCTATATAGTCTCCTTCCTTTTCAATGCACTTTGTCCAGTGGTCCACAAGCTTGTGTATTCCTTCCAAGAAGAAGGTTTCCAGTTAATCGTGTAACCATTTATGCACCGTTTCCTTCACATCATCCATAGGAAATCAACAACCTTTTAAACCATCTTTGAGTGGGCCAAAGATATGATAGTTGGAAGGGGCAAGATCTGAGCTGTAGGCAGGGTGTTCCAGCAACTCAAAACCGAATTGGTTAATGGTTTCAATGGTCTGGGCGGCCGTGTGTTGGCATGCATTGTCATGCAACAGCAAAACTTTCTTCGACAATAGGCTTCAGCATTTGGTGTGAATTGCTGGCATCAGTTTGTTGGACAGCAAAGCATTGTAGACCATACACACCTTTTCCAGGTAGTCTTCTAGTATAGACCCTTTTAAGTCCCCAAAACGGGTTAGCATCACCTTTCTCATGGAAGACTGGGTCTTGAATTTCTTCATCACTGGCAACCCAGGATGTTGCCACTCCATACACTGTCTTTTGGATTCTGCCTCATAACGATAGACCCACATTTCATTTCCTGTGACTTCTGCTCAAAAATTCCTCGCCTTCAAAACGTTTGTGCTTGTGTTCTGCATAGGCTCTCTTGGAACCCATCTTGCACAGACTTTGTGGATAATTTGATAGACAGAACCATAATTAATCTGCAGAGAACAAGCTACCTCATCGATGATAACTCACTGGTTCACCATTATCATCTCTCAAGCTTGCTGAATCTTCTCATCAGTGGTGGAGCTTGATGGACGTCCTGCTCCCTCTTTGTGCGTCATGCTTGATTGGCCATTTTCAAACCTCTTGATCCACTCATACACACTTTTACGCAGCAGTACACTGTCCCTGTATTGTGCTTATGAGGAATATCAGCACCTGAAATACCTTCCGACCAGAGAAATTGGATCACTGCTCTTTGTTCTTCTTTGGTGCTCATTGCTTTTGGAGTGGCCATGATTACACTGTAAAGCCAGAAAGAAAAGTGGTACGATCAGTCTCAAACTTTGATCACGTGACCACAATAGTACCAACTATAAGCACACTGTGCAGAAGGCAGTGTGACAATAATAAAGATATGTTATGGCAAAAGTGCAAACAATTTTTGATTTCCCCTCGTGTGTGTGTGTGTGTATAAAATAACACAAATAGGGTTTAAAATTTACAACAGCTGTTTCAGCAGCATTTTATTTATGAATTCTTAGATTACATCATAACAAAAATCTGCCATCTTCAGGTGATCTTAAGGAAACAAACAGAGTGATAAGGTACTTCACTACTTTACCACTCTATTTGTTTAGAATCCCCTGAAAATGGCAGATTTTTGTTATGATGTTATCTAAGAGATCATCAATAAAATGCTGCTGAAACAGATATTTGTGTTCTTTTATATACACGCTACACTTGGAACCACCCCTAGGTTGGCTCTACAGTTTGTATGAATCAGGTACTTATATATGTAAGTATACATTTGTCTATGTGTGCTTATATATGGATAGATATGCAGATGTAGATGTACAGACTTGTAGTACACCACTGAATATTGCAAGACTGGTACCTGGTCTTTCCTGACATCCTACACATTGAAATACCTAGATTCTACAAATCCTGCAACTGAATATATATCTATATATTGGCCTTAAGCCAATTGGACCGATTGCTCTGAATCGGGCCCCACACTCAAGGAAGTCACATCCTATACTATGACATTCCATGATGGTGGTCTCCCTGAAATTAAAAAAACATTTTCATAAAAATGGTCTTTAAAAAATAAAAACATACTTTCTACACTTTAGCGACACAAGCTACCAAAAGAATAAACCCATTATTCATCCAAAATTGCTTGGGTCAGCATTGCTTGTATTTTTAGGGTGAATTGTATGTATGCATATGTGTATGGTAGGCACATAGCCACAGCAGAGCTATGGCATGCTTAGCCCCTGCCCCTTCCCCGTTAGAATTTCAGCCCCTCCATTTTAAGAGAAGGTCTGTGTGGATACGGATGCCATGTGGCAGGTGTTGCAGTTGTATGGAGTAGATGGTGGATTGTTGAGAGCTGTACAGAGTTTTTATAGAGAAAGTAGGGCATGCGTTAGGGTGAGTGGTGAAGTAAGTGAGTGGTTTGATGTGAAGGTGGGTTTAAGACAGGGTTGTGCGATGTCTCCAAGGCTGTTTAATTTATATATGGATGGTGTGGTGAGAGATGTGAATGCTACAACCTTTGGTAGGAGAGCCCAAATGGTCACAAATCACTGGTTGGCCTAGGTCTATAGTAGAAAACACTCGCCCAGGTTACCATGCAGAGGGACTGAATGGGTATCAATGTAGATGCACCTAATATGTGTTTGTGTATTTACATTTGATGTTAAATCAAGTATTGTGTCTGGCAGAGTTGCTTCCCTTAGCTAAAGACTTCAAAATTGTGCAATGCAACCCTGTTTTCAAGGTTATTTTTATAGTAAAAAGGATTTGTTGTGCAAAAAACATATTTTCTCTGGTAGACAAAAGATTACTGAATCTTTTGATACCTCATACATCAAAATCAGCTACTCAGATTTCGAATCCATAAGGAATATATGCACACACGCACATGAACTCCCTTTTATATATTCTTTTACGTGTTTCAGTCATTTGACTGTGGCCATGCTGGAGCACCGCCTTTAGTCGAGCAAATCGACCCCAGAACTTATTCTTTGTAAGCCTAGTACTTATTCCATTAGTTTCTTTTTCCGGACCGCTAAGTTACAGGGATGTAAATGCATCTGCATCGGTTGTCAAGCGATGTTGTGGGGGGACAAACACACACACACACACACATATATACACACACACATAATACACATATAGTTCAAATTTACAGAAAACAAAAGGATGCAGTGGGAGTGGATTGGGGAGGGTGTAGTGGCGTTGGGTGGGACAGGATGAAAGTGCGAGTGAACTCTAGTTGTTTAGTGCGAGTAAAAAAGTCATGGAGGATGAAGTGTGAGATAGTGTGAGCAATGGACAGTAGGCAGCAGGAAAAATAGGTGGAATAAGCGATGAGGAGAAGGTAGTCAAAGGTGTGTATTTTGGAAAGATTATAACAAATGGTAGCAGGAAGTGGAGCGGAGTATGGGTAAAATGGCAGAAGCAGAATAGGAGGTAGGATGGAAATGGAGGCGGAAAATCTTTGGAGATGAGGCTGTGATGAAGGCAGTGACTGAGAAAGGAAACATGGCTAAAGAAACGTGTTTTTTTCTTTTTTTTAAATGAATAGAAGGCTGAAAGTAGCAGGAAGGAAGCTTGGTAAGGTGTTTTTTGAGGCGGCGGTGAAGTTGAAGGAGGAAGGATTTATAATTAGACATGTTGGAAAAAGGAGTACGAGAAAAAAGTTAAAATGGAGAGAAAATGGATATGTTATTAAAGTACGGAGTTAAAAAATTCAAAAAGTTTGAAAGTTGTGATAGATTAGTGTGATTTACAACAACAAAAACAGCCAGTAATATCCATGGAAGTAGAGTCCGAACAGGTACGAAGATCCATTGATACTCTGGATGGAGTGCTGGTTATGTGCATGAGGAGAGGTACTGAAAGTTCGGGAAGTAATTAAGATGAGAGTCCAAGAGAGTAGGAAGTTCATTCAGGCAGAATAAAACTGGGGCGACCACATGAGCATACATAACATGTAGCATACATTTACAGAAAACGAAACATAGACAAGTGTTGAAACAACAAGCAGGTGTATTAATTTAATGCTTGGGAAGAATGGAAAAGTCTTTTATGTTTCAAGCCGACACTTTTCAACAGAAAGGATTAAGAGTAAAAAAAGGAGAGAGAATGAAAGAAAAAATAGAGAGAGAAAAAAAATGTGAAAGGATTAACAGTTCCACATGTGAGGCCCAATGTACAAAGGTCATGCTTGACCACCTCATCCCATGTCTTCCTGAGTCTACCTCTACCCGGGATTCCTTCAACAGTTTGGGAGTGGCACTTCTTCACACATCTCTCCTCATCCATCCATAATACATGACCATACCAACGCAACCGTCTCTCCTGCACGCCACATCCGATGCTTCTTATGTCCAACATTTCTCTCAGGGCACTTACACTCTGTCGTGCATGGACACTGACATTATACATCCAGCAGATCATGCCAGAAGAGACTGAATGGAAGGGAGATAATAACGGTGACCCAGCTGAACAAATCTGCTCAAAAGCGCGTGTGTATGTGAGAATGATGTGTGTGTATATATGAATGGGGGTGAGTATTTGAATATGTATGTTTGATCTTCTGTGTGCAAGCGAGGCACAAATTTTGTTGCAATTCTTTGCTCAAAATTTGCAGGCAAGTGCTCCAGGACACACCAGTCATATCAACAAGTTCGTCAATTGTTTGGTGAATTTTCATGTTTTCATCCGTTCAGGAGGTTGAGGGACGAGGTTGGTTTTCAAGAAACAAGTGACCATACCTAAAGCATGGAAATCACTCGTAAATTTGTGTTTTGCTCATGGCAGGGTCCTTATAAGCTGTTTGAAACATGACAATTGCTTCAGCTCCGTAGTAGATAAAGCAATTAAGGGTATGAAGCCAGGAAAAGCCCCTGGCCCATCAGGAATCACTGCTGAGATGCTTAAAACATCTAGTGGTGTGGGCTATAGCCTACTCATCCACATTGTAAACCAAGTAGTTCATGATGGAGTCATACCCAACGACTGGCATAGCAGCTCCATAGTCAACTGCTACAAAGATAAAGGTGATGCTCTAGATAGAAATAATTACAGGGGCATCAAACTGCTGGGTCAGGTAATGAAGCTTACGGAGAGGGTCATAGCCCATCTCATCAGGAAGAGTGTCTGCTTAGATGAGATGCAGTTTGGTCTTGTGCTGGGTAGAAGCACCACTGATGCCATATTCCCGGTTTGACAACTGCAGGAGAAATACCTAACCAAAGATAAACCCCTATACTTAGCTTTTGTGGACATAGAGAAAGCCTTTGACAGGGTCCCCTGATCTTATCTGGTGGGCGATGCAGAAACTGGAGATTGACAAATGGTTAATAATTGACGAATGGTTAATAAGGGCTGTACAGGCTCTTTACAGAGAGGCTGTTTGTAAGGTTAGGATTGGCAATGAGTACAGTGAAGAATTCCAGGTAGAAGTTGGTGTCCACCAAGGCTCAGCCCTCAGTCCCCTTTTATTCATCATAGTCCTCCAGGCAATAACAGAGGAATTCAAGACGGGTTACCCCTGGGAGCTCCTCTATGGTGATGACCTAGCCCTCGTAGCAGAATCACTACCGGAACTAGAGAAGAAATTTTGTGTGTGGAAGCTGGGTTTAGAATCAAAAGACCTTAGAGTGAATGTAGCAAAGATCAAAGTTATAGTTAGTAGGAAGGCAAACTCACCACACACCCCTTCAGGTAGGTGGCCCTTCTCAATCTGTAGAAAAGGTGTAGGTAGATACTCCATAAGATGTACCTAGTGCAAGCTATGGACACATAAGTGGTGCAGCAACATCACAGAAAAATTAACCGAGAAGATAGCTTTCATGTGTGGCAGATGCACAGGGGCAATAGACACCACAGATGCTCAGAAAACAGATTCCATTACACTCCAGGGGGAGAAACTAGAAGTAGTTGATAGTTTCCGCTACCTAGGTGACCAAGTTAGTAGCAGGGGTGGATGCTCAGAGAGTGTTACCACTAGAATAAGAATAGCCTGGGCAAAGTTTAGAAAGCTTCTTCCCCTACTGATGACAAAGGGTCTCTCGCTCAGAGTGAAAGGTAGATTGTATGACGCATGTGTGCGAACTACCATACTTCATGGCAGTGAAACATGGGCTGTGACTGTGGAGGACATGCATAGGCTCAACAGAAATGAAATTAGCATGATCTGCTGGATGTGTAATGTCAGTGTCCATGCACGACAGAGTGTAAGTGCCCTGAGAGAAATGTTGGACATAAGAAGCATCGGATGTGGCGTGCAGGAGAGACGTTTGCGTTGGTATGGTCATATATTATGGATGGATGAGGAGAGATGTGTGAAGAAGTGCCACTCCCAAACTGTTGAAGGAATCCCGGGTAGAGGTAGACCCAGGAAGACATGGGATGAGGTGGTCAAGCATGACCTTTGTACGTTGGGCCTCAGAGAGGCTATGACGAAAGACCGAGACCTCTGAAGATATGCTGTGACTTAGAAGCCCCGACAGGATGGTCTGCTGTGCAAACCTTGGTTCATAGGGCAACCTGATGTGCTTGAGGAGACCTATTGTGTCAAGTACATCAACATCAAAATAAAAATCAAATGGATATTGTAGTTGTGATATCCGTGCTGGTGGCATGTTGGGCCTCACCAAGGAAATGACAAAGACCAAGACCTCTGAGATATGCTGTGACTGTGAAGACTTGACAAATGAAGTGAGTTCATGGCTCGCAGGATGGCCTGCTGTGCTAATCTTGGATTGTAGAGTGACCTGCTGTTCTTGGGGAGACCTATTGAGTCAATGACGTCAACACCAACATCAAAATATAAATCAAATGGAAATTGTAGTTAAGATATCTGTGCCGGTGGCACATAAAAAGCACTATCCAAATGTGGCTGATGCCAGCGCTGCCTGTGTTGGTGACACATAAAACACACCAACCGATTGTGGTCATTTGCCAGCCTCTACTGGCCCCTGTACCAGTGGCACGTAAAAAGCACCCACTACACTCTCGGAGTGGTTGGCAGTAGGAAGGGCATCCAGCTGTAGAAACACTGCCAGATCAAACTGGAGCCTGGCGCAGCCTCCTGGCTTCCCAGACCCCAGTCGAACCGTCCAAGCCATGCTAGCATGGAAAACGGACGTTAAACGATGATGATGATATATATCCATATATATATATATATATATATTATATATATATATATATGGATATATAGTACAGAGTAGAAGCACTAAGTAGTGGTCTGTATAAAGTCAAACTTGTTACTAGTTCAAATATCCTTGATGCATATTTGAACCCATAGGAAAGCCATTCACTGTGTTTTGTTATGGAGAAAATTTCTTGCTGTTGAGAAATAGGTGTAAACATAGCAAGTCAGTTCACAGCTCTAACTAGATTGATGGATGCATGCACTTCTGAGTGGTTATCTCCTCTTCAGCATCAGATACCAGAAAGGGGAACTCTACAAACTGATAAGAGATGTAAATCTCTTAATATATTCCCATCATACAGAATAGAAGTGCTAAGTTTGTATAAGCACAAACTTGTTACCAGTTCAAATCTGGTTGAGGTGTATTTGAACTTGTATGGAAGTCAATCCCTGTATTTTGTCATAGAGAAAAATTTCTTGCTGTTGACAAACCTTCATCTAATGCTGAAGAGGAGATAACCACCCTGAAATACAAGCATCTATCAGTCTAGTTCGAAGGTACTTAGAACTGATTTGTTGTATTTACACCTTATTATCTGCAGTAAGAAATTTTTCCACGGAGAAGAGTTGCTGTAATTATGTTAGTCTTGACCACTTATTCAGCTCCTCTAGTGTGTGCCATATTTATCTGAGGAGTATTCTGGGAATGAGTAAATGAGTTTTACTGCACTGATAATTGGATTGTTCATTGGTCTATTGTGACTTGTTTGGGAATTTTCTTATATTAAAGCACCACGTAGAAAAGTAGTGTCATGTCCATCCGTTATTACAGATGTCCAGTATTTACATTTTGGTATCATATTTACAATAGTTGCTCCTTTTCTCTGCTAGACTCCATCCATCCTTACACCGCTTTCATATCTTATCTCTCTCAATGTCCTCACATATCTAACATACACTTCTCCCTCCTGAGACACTCCTATACTGGTCACCTTCAATTACTAGAGACCCCTCTATTCCATCTCCCCTCATTCTTATAAGACTTTTCCCTTCCCCATCACTTCACTGTACCACCACTTCTCTCACTCTTGCCATCTTTATCTTTCTCTCTAAGTCTCCTTCCTCTCCAACTGAGACATCCTTGTATCTCTTCTACAGCAAGACCCCTTTTTAATCTCTCTGTTATTCTTTTAACCTCTCATCAACTGGCACAAAGTCACCTCCTTCAATACTACTTCCCCCAGCTGAGGAGACTTTGCCCTGTCTTGTGAGGTACTTGGTGGCTCTCCCAGTGCTGGTGCCACGTAAAAAGCACCCAGTACATTCTGTAAAGTGGTTGGTACTAGGAAAGGCATCAAGCCATAGAAACCATGCCAAAACTGGCAACAGAGCTCGACACAGCTCTCTGGTTTGCCAGCTCATATAAAACTGTCCAACCCACGCTAACATGGAAAGAGGATGTTAAATGATGATGAATATGACTTTACTCAATCTTAATTATCCAGTTTACAATAACACAAGTTTGACTTATTATTCTTATTTGTTTAAACTGCCTGTATACTATATACCAATATTGTTGTTATTACCAAGGCAGTGAGCTGGAAGAATCATCACTGCAATGCTTAGCAGTTACAGCCATCTTCTTCAGTGTGGAATAACAAAAGTTAGTGGGTTAGCTTATTAGATGTATAGTAATGATGTATTAAAAATACTATAATCTAGGAGAGTTATATTAACTGCCTCTCCTAAAAGGGTCTTGAAACTTCTGGCATGTGTGTGTGTACATATACGAGTTTGAGTGCATGTCCAATTTACCTCCAACTGATGTCAATCTTAACACTCTATGCTTTACTTATCCTATTCTTCATATATTCTTTCTCTTTCATACAACTTTGTTTCCCTTATTGACTGCTGTTTATTACAAATGCTTTCTTCCCTTCTCTCAATGCTTACACTTCCTCAAAAAAAAAAAATTCTTAGTGTCTAAAATACAAGTAGAAAAAAAGGTAAAAACAAAGAAACTGGAAGAAAAATTACAACAACCATTAAGTATTTCTCTCTCTCATGATTATACTTACATTATTTCTCGTTCTCCCTCTCTCAACACTTAATACTCTTCATAAAATTTTGTCAGTGTTTCCAGAGAATTGACATCAAGTTTTATTTTTTTTAAATTGTTATTTACATTTCCATATGTTCTGTCACTTGACTCCTCTGCATCTTACTTTTCTGAAATCACATTTCACAATTTCTCTTTAACCTTATAAGTCACAGGTCAGCACCAGAAAGTAATATTTTCATTCTATATCATTGTTTGCCTAACCCCTTGATTGTTCTTTTTCTTTATAAAAGTTTTTTTTTTCCTCTTTGGTTATAACAGGAAAGGATACTTGCGTTCAATTGCTTTGTTAATAATTTGTTTCCATCAATGATGCCATAAAAATTATGTGCCCAACCTATGTGCCGAATGCAAGTGGGCTCTAAGGACAGCAGACATAAATTAGCAGCTTCAACAAAGAAAGCAAGCTAATGCTGCCAGGAATGCAGCTTTCAAAAACTAGCTGTAAACAGAATGCAACCAGACAAGCTGTCTAGAGGCAGTTGGAGATGCCTGATGAATGACAAGTTCACTTTTAACAGAATGTTGCCAAAGAAGTTGCAGATAGACACCACATAGCAATATCAGGCAAAAAGCTCATAATCAAGATAAACAGAGATTAGATCTTGGTCATACACACTAGTTGTAGGAAAAAAAAAAAGGTGCCATCAACCATGGTTTTGGATTGTGACTACACTTCTGGAAAACATTTCAATTTGTACCATATCTAAAATTAGTAACAAGTTTGTAACCAATAAATGGAAATGTGATAAATGCAATGTGTTATTCAAATGGAAATGTTGATCTTGCTGACCACCAGACTCTAAAACAGCTTCTTACTGAAGAATTCATGCATCTTTTTGGAAAAAAAACATAAAAAAATATAACTGATTTTCAAATGACTTCTTTAGAGCCAACCCCATCAGAAATGGAGAATCATGCCAAGTTTTAAAGTACAAGGGCTCTACCAGTTCTTCTCCTCCACTGCTCTGTAATAATGATGATGACAATGTTCATAATGATCATCATTGCTTTAATGTCCATTTTTCCATGCTAGAATAGATTGAATGGATCCCAAATAAGACATATTGCAACTTGTTTTGATGTTTCATTTCATCCGTGACAATAAATATCTCTGAGATATGACTCGCTTCACCAATTCCTTTGAAGTCATGTGTAATTTTCACCGTAAGCATATGGCATTTTTCACACTACTTATTTCAAATTTCCACACCACCAGAGTTATCTTTCATGCATAGTGATTGGGGCTTTTAATGTCCAGTCACTCTTAACTCACTTGTACTTGATTTTCCACCTTATCTAATTTTCCTCTAGCTTTAGCCCATACCCAAATACAATAATAATTTTATTTGAAAATTAGATAAGATCAACTGTTGGAAGTGAGAGGCCTAGAATCAATAGTAATCTATTCCAATATTCAAAAATGTTTTATAATAATATCACTGGGGTCATAGGTTTTCAGTGTGCTACAACCTGGTTGCTAGCTTCAAGGCTTATTAGTTTATTAAGATCTCTATTTGCTACGTAACTTATTGAGTATAATGTAGAGCTAAGAATCTAAATACACAATAAATAGTCTAGCATATTTCCACCTTTGCTATCTCTATAGAAAATAATTATTTTTGAGAGATTACATGTCTAACCCTTTAGCATTTAAACCGTCCATATCTGTTTATGTTCAAACCAGCCAGATCCAGGCTCCCACACCTACTGTACAATGTCATTCTAAAAATATACAATCATCAAAATATCGAAGCTATGAGATAATGCATGGTTAATTAAATACGAATAAGCCTTATACTTGATAGAGTAATCTGAATGCTAAATGGTTAATGAGTAAATAAATTTATGAGACAAAAATACAAAATTTTCTAATAGCCAGGAATGGAAGTCTATTTTTTGGCAAAAATCTAAATTAAATTAGGTTTGCCATATATGATATAATTAGATAAAAAACTATTCTCTTACATTTCTAGATTCAACAAATTGGAGACAATTTTTCATGATCTTATAGATAGAGTATCTAAAAGATTTTGAAATCAAACTTATTTAGGACACATTTTCCAGGTGGACATAAAACCCCAAAATGTTGCTATATTTGACAGCGAAACAAATGATGCAAACAGAATACAATACATTGTACAGATGTACACCCCTTCTCTCTCTCTCTCTGAAACAAAACTTATGGTAGATTGAAGTCATAACACAACTTGTAATCTGTTTAAAGTATCCAACCAGTCATACTCAATCTATCCTATCTCTTGTTAAGTGTGGGTTAACAAGCTTTTACATACTGAAATTACACCTGTAATAAAAAACATCATCAGTGTTCATAACAGTCTTTTTTAAGGAGGTCAGGGGAGAGAACTCCTAAATTTGAATTGATTAAACATTAGAGACATGCAATAGTGAGTGAGTGTGACAACTCTGAATGTTTCAGTTTGAAACACCTTCTGTACATTTTAACTGATTAACACTATCTTTTTTATATTTCACTAAATTAAACAATATGTACTTGTTTAACATTAAGGTATTTTTCTTACCAACTGTAACTCTGTTTTTAAAAAACATCATCACCAATTACATGTATGTATGCATGGATCGTTAGCCCCTACACGCAATTTTTTTCTCTCCTTATTTCTTTTCTGTGTATCTTTCTGTTGAAGAGCGTAGGCTCGAAACGTAAAAGACTTGTTTTATTTCTATTCCTGAGTGCCATACTAATACATCGTTTGTTTGTACTCCACCTGCCTTCGTCTTTTGTTTATTTTCGTAAACCTTCCCGTTATATATATATATATATATATGCATTTTCATTTAAATTGATGATTTACACATAGCTAAATGAAGTTTGGCATGGTTTTATGCATTCAAGTTGTAATGAAAAGAAATTTAGTCTGGTGGAGAGAATCATTGATTTTACACAAATAAACAAGTACCCAGATTGAGTACCCTCTTTCTTGTGTGCATTTCTAAACATAAAAGTATGTGTAATGTGCACATGCTTTTGTGTATGCAGGCATGGCTGTGTGGTAAGAAATTTGTTCCCAACCACAAAGTTCCAGGTTCAGTCCTTCTGCATGGTGACTTGGGCAAGTGTCTTCAACTATAGCACCAGGCTGACCAAAGCCTTGTGAGGATGTGGTAGATGGAAATTAAAAGTTCATCATATATATATATATATGCATGTATGTCTTGGTGCTTGTGTTTTTCCCCCTTTCACCACTTGGCAACAGGTGTTAGTTTGTTTACACATATCCTGCCAAAAGGAGATCAATAGAATAAGTACCAGTCTTAATTAAATATTGGGGTCAATTTATTCATCTTAAACCCTTCAAGATGGTGCTCCAGCATGACTGCATACATACTGTAAATCCTTGAGTATAGTCTGCCCTTGAGTATAATACGCAGGGGATTTTTAGGGGACTGTACCTCTGAAAAACCTAAACCTTGTGTATAATACACACCCCTTCTCTAACTTGAGTCATGCGTAATTAAGCTAGCAGCACCTAGTCAAACAAACACTTGCGCACATGCATAATACAATAATGGTGATGTTCTTAACTGTTATAAGGGAATGTAAATATGTTTGCAAATTGTTTTTGTTACATGTTATTATTCTGTGTTTTGAATACTTTTATTTTAATAAATATTGCTTACTGCAAGTTATGAATGATTCTTTTATGACTTCATTGCTTTCAGGCTTAGCTTAAGGTATTTTTGTGCCCGACATCACAAAATGCGTCTGAATAAACATTGCCGGACTGCAAATAGAGACTCGGACATTGCTTAGAAAATATCTTTAATTTTTAACCTCGTATATAGTACGCACTAGGGATTTTGACCATTAAATTTTGGGTAACAAATGCAGATTATACTCGAGGATTTACAGTATGTAATTGTATATGGCTCAACAAAATTATTTCATAATATCTATTGGTTTAATGCAAACAACTTTTACAATCAACTGCTCCTAGTGACTCTAAAATAATTAGAAAATAAAATGGCCGTGAAAGATATTTAAAAGTGTTAGACACCTGTAATAGGTCATGTGACTGACAATGTTTTGTGAAGCATCAGGAGGTGGCTTTGCTTTGAAACTAAACAATAGGAACTTTTTGGTGAGATATATGACCCCAAAATTTAGGTCCATTCCTAAATGCCAGTTTTCATTTTATTATTATCATCTGATGTTTTTAATTTTTATAGAATCCTCTGATTCCAATGCATTTAGACGTATGTATTTTACAAAGAGCCCTTCTGGAATGGTAGTTTCTGACTTTGTTCACTGAAAGAGCTATTGTTGCTAATGACTGGTAATGATGATGATGATAATGATGACATGCCTGAATGTGTGAAGACAGGATAGTTGCAAAGCAGCCTATAATTAATATGTAGAATGCCTCTTTCATTGCAATCTTTAGATAAAGTAAATTACTAGCTAAACTGTGCAAATGTGAAAAGCTGTACAAAATGAAAATGTCGAAAAGATAACGGAAAGTTATAGCAGTTCATTTCTTTCCATCTTTAATATCTAGTCAAACAGAATTCAGTAAGAATTTAACAACAAGAAAATCTTCTTAGCTGACAAATAACATAATTCAACAACTCATTTTTTACTCCATCATTTTTAATTTACAAATTGAAAAACAAACACAAAAGTCAGTCTGGGTTTACATGTTTATTCCCAAAGTGAATGTATGTGTAAAATAATTGTGGTTTAAATACATACACTCACAATATATCTACACATCTAATTATAATAAAACCATTTATTAAAATTTCAGCATGTGGTCAAGATTGTAGCAGTGGTAGTGGTGATACTTGTAACTGCCCAACTCCTCTCACAAAGATTCTTCTTTTCAGTATCTGCAATATAAAATACAAATGCAACATGTCAAATGTAACCCACCCCACCCACTCTCACCCCCACCCCCACCCATACACACACAGAGATTTATAAAGGGATATAATTGAGCAAGACATGTTTCGGTTATTTTTACTGCTTCTCTTATGACTACTGAATATCAACTCAACTTCTCAATCGGATGAATTGATTTCAAAAAATGTCACTGTGAACTCCTTCAGCTAGGATTTTGACCGACTTTTTCCTATCAACTACTAATTATGCTGGTGAGGTAACACTTAAAAAATGCAAATCTGAGTGGGTTGTTTAAGAGGAGGGAAGAGTGGAAGTTTGACAAGTGTGGAGAAGCACATTAATGTAATCACAGTAGAAGTCTAACTAAGCTCTTTTCAATTTAATACAGAACAAAACAACCAGCTAAGTACAGTTGATTGTGGCAAACCCATCCTGTGCCTAAGACCGTAACCTGTCTTTAATCTGTGTACAAGTTAAACGGTCTCAGGGTAAGGGGGGGCGCCATTAAGGGTTGGTAGTTGTGTAGTAGTTACAAAATTCAATGACACGATACATTAAAAAAACGACTAAAAATAATGGAGCTGATGCTGTAGCTGGTTAGCTAGATGTCCAAAGTAAAATGCCAACAATGAATTGGTCAAATAATTATAGTCCATAGTCAGTGACAAGACAACGGTATGATAAATAAATTTAGTTGCTCTTAACTTAATTCATATAGAGAAAAGTAAAAAAAATTAACTGTAATTATGTGGTGAAGAAAAAAGATAATATTAGACGTTGACTAATATTATTTTAATAATTTTGGCAAGTTGGACCACATTTCTGTTATATTATGGCCTCATCAGCAAAGCACAGATCCTTATGATTAAGTAAATGTACAGTTGTTGATACAGAAAAAATTGTTAGATATGAAAAATAAAGCCATTGACAAATAAAGCACAACATACAACACCCTCATATCCTACTTCAATTCAATATTACTTAGTTATACACACACATTTCACATTAACCTGATTTTATTTTTTAAACCAATATCATGCAAATAAAATAGATTTGTCATAGTCCTGTTTCAGAAGAGTCAAAATACAAGTACAAGTAAAATAATTTTGATTACACAAAAGATAAGGATAAGATGAAAAATGAAAAGAAAGATGTGGCTTGTGTAGGAACATGTAAACATAAACTCAGGATCTTTGTGTGTTAAGACCACTGGTGTTTAAGTCAACTGCTCTCAGCTAGCCACTCCTCCTACTACAGTGATATCATTGGAGTAGTTTATAAAACATTAGTCTAATGGACAGGCTAGGAGGAGAAGAGCGGTTATTCAGTGCAAATTCTTCAGAAATATTGAATAATCCAATCAAGTGTAACTTATAACTACTTTACTATTTTACTCATATCTAAAGAAAACCAAGATTGTTATTATGAAAACTCATTGAAATAATTTCAGTGAATAAAAATCATAAATGGTTAAGTTTTATCAATATATAAAAAGACAAAACCTAAATCATTTCATTATATGTATATATATATATATATATTATATATATATATATATACACACACACACACACACATACATATAATATTAGGGAGTATAACTCCAAACTTACAGGGAAAAATCCAATTTAGTATTAAATCAAATTTCACAATATAAATATATAAAACATAAATTAGAGATAAAACCACTATTATGCAACTTAAACAGTGATAGACATAAACCAAAACATAAATAGCGAATAATATATATTTTTATGACGCATATAACTAGATCTCAAAAAGTATAAAAATGAATGATCAATATATAATACGTATTATATATTGATCATTCATTTTTATACTTTTTGAGATCTAGTTATATGTTTTATAAAAATATATTTGTTATTTATGTTTTGGTTTATGTCTATCACTGTTCAAGTTGCATAATAGTGGTTTTATCTCAAACTTATATTTTATATATATATATATATATATATATACACACATGGAGGAGGATAACATTTTCCCCCACATGAGTAGAATTATAAAATTAAAAAAACTACCTAACTGGTTTCAAAATTTTCCTGATTTTCAAAAGTAGTGAGACATGGAGATTCTTAGATCTATACTGTATTTGCCTGGACTAAATGATGTAGCAAACCTCTTCACTATTACTCCACATGTCTATGGACAAGAAACTATAAGAATTCTGGTTTAAAAAGTTTCCCAATAAAATCTCAGACTGAGAACAAAAAACAACTAATTACAGAAGGAATAAAATTCATCCTACAAAATGATCTTTTTAAATTCAATGCTGCATTTATGGAAGGAAAGGTTGTCCTTGCTTATGCAAATTTAATCATGCCATACCTAGAAGTTCAAATATATGAACCATCTACACTAAACTATGGTATCAACTTAAAATTGGATTATTTGGACTCATTCTGTGGACTCATGGGTTTGACTAACTTAATGATTTCAAAACCTTAATTATTCACATAAATAACAATTTATATTTCACAATGAAATAAAGTTACAATCATCCTTTCAGAAAAAAAAACAACCCCCACCCACAAACATTAAAACTGACATCCACTACAAGTCGACAGATTCAAAATAATACTTACTAATTACTTCATAGCACTCAAAACACGCTAAAATAAATATACCATTTAATCTAGTATGAATACTCAATTGTTTTAAATTTTTGAAAATGCATTTATCATGTAGAAGACACATCCTAAAAAGTTCCAATCAAGACATGTCTTCACTGTGGAAAACTACTTCACCTGTTCGTCAAAAATTTAATTTATGCTACCAAATGCAATGGTTCTAATGAAAAATATATAGGACAAATGAAACTTAATTTGAGAACCAGACTCACTATTCATATGAGACCCTAATACTAGAAAGATTCTACACAAATATTTAGACAGAAGTGCAAGAAAGAAATCCTCAAAATTGCTAGTCTTAACACTTTATCATTGTTCTGACAAAACTAGAAATCAAATATGGCCAAATAAAGAAAAATATTTAAAAATATAAATAAATTACAACTGAATAAGCAATAACAACATATATAGAAATGTAGCAGGCACCTGACTACAGTATGAAACCATAACACATTGTTTGGATACCTTTAAGATCTTTGATACATATGAAAAATAGAACCTCCAAATGAAGCGCTGATGTCATCAAAGGATTAAATAATAGCTTGTTTTGAACAGAAGAGCTAACCGACCATTTGACAGTAGCATAATATTAACCAACTGAACTACTTAAATGCTTAAAATCTGAAAATGCAACGTTTAGAAATCTACAATAAAATCTTTGAAAATGGTAAAGAACTGCCTCACAAAGCATCAGTGATAAACACCTAGTAAAAAATTTCATTTAGACAAATACGGTATAACCTCAGGACTTCATATTTTAATACTTTCAATTATCATGGAAACTGTGAAAACAGTTAAGTAATTCTAAATAAATTTTCAGCTTTTTTTTCTTAATATTGATACACACACATTGTGCATGGTATAGCAATATTCTCCAATGTAATCATAAAATTGAAAAATACTAGCTTCCTACCATAATGTTCAAGCACATGTAAAAAGATGACATCTGATGTCTAATTATTTACCGAGATGCAAGCAAACTATTGGGTGTTATATAAATAGGTTTGAATTATTTCTGATTGGTTTCTACATAAATTAACTGAAAGTAGAATTTCCAAAAAGACTATTATGACTTTTCATGTTATCAGGTTTAAGTGAATCCAGAGATTAGAGCAATTTCACATTTACAGTTCTATATAGAATTGTGATTCTAAGAAAAGGATACAGATATCTTCAGTCCTATGGTCAAATGTGGTACCAAACTAGAAAAGAGAGAGAACAAGAAAAAGATACAGTGTTAGAAATATTTTGATATAAAAATAATGAATACTGAAAACTATAAAGTTAAATATTTGTATTACTTGGAAAGTTTTACTTGTACAACAATTTGATATTCAAGATAAAAAGAAACAAAATAAAAACTGAATAGAGATCATTTTCTAATAAGACATTTGAGTTTTGTAATCAAAAGTGTTAGGTGGAGGTAGACTCCTAATAGTCTATTTGTATGAATGAATGTATGTATATATATATATATATATATATATATAATATATATATATATATATATATATCTCAAAGTATACAGTGGTTTCACACAGGGTACTAAAACCAGATGGAATATAACAGCACAGTTAAGTAATAACATGTGCTCTCCGGTGATAGAGAGTATGGAAAGAGTGGTGAGTCATGAGATTTTAGACAATTATGTATGTATACACACACACAGACAGGAAGATAAAATAGATATGTGCAGTAATGCTCACATGGTTTAGAAGTTTGCTTTGAAACTATGTAATTTCTGGTTTGACCCAACTGTGTAACACCTTGGGCAAGTGTCTTCTGCTTTTGCCTTGAAAATTTAGTAGATGAAAATTAATACTGAATTCTGTCACGTGGGTATGTACATGTGTTTGTTTATTTCTGCTGTTTGGGAAATGGTGACATTTCTTTATGTACCTCTTAAAGAAAACCTCCTTCTTGGCAGTTTTATGAGTGAAGACATTAATAGTAAACAAAGTTTAGCATCATGGAAGGCATTCAAGTGAAGAATACTTTACAAGGAATTTAGTCGTCCCAATGGAAAAAGTTGATACACATACAATGACAATAATTATAATGATAATGATAATTATGTGTGTGCATGTAAACATATTACACACATACACAAATATATAGTGAAACTGATGTTAAAAAGAGGGTAGCTATGGAAGCTAGAAGCATAATGTGTATGCACATATCTGGGACTGTGTTCCAGCCAAGTCTACATCTGCTGTCCTCGCCTCGTTTGTTTATTGCTCATCCTTCCACCACCCTTTTATCTACTGTATTACCCTATCCTTGTAATTAATAAAAACAAAAACCTGTTATTACATATCATATTATCACCCTTTCTCTACTGCCAGTCATCACTCCCTCTTCTCTGAGTCACTTCCAATTTCCATCCTTCATACTTACCAGTAACTGCCCCACATTCCTTCACAATCAACTACTTTCATGCCCTATTTACTTATGACCACTGTCACCCCTATCTCTATCTCTCACTCTACCTTCCCTACACACTTGCAGCTTCTACCCACCTTTCTCGATCCTTTGGTCACTATACTCTTTATTCATTTTTTATGAATATCGAAAATAAGTGGCACTGCTTGTGTGACAGTAACACAAATACAACCATATTCACCTGTTCATACATATATATGGATGTATATTTTTATTGAAGCTTTGATGAAGCTAAAGGATGATACTCAAGCACTCAACTATGAGTGCATTGCATCTTATAGCAGAAACAGTGATAAGGTAATGAAGTTTATCACATAATTTCTTATTCCTTTGTCATTTACTAGATTTATTATTACTGCTTTGTATTTGAATGACACTTTGCTCAGAAGCATATATAAATATATATACATATATATATATATATATATATATATATATATAGAGAGAGAGAGAGAGAGAGAGAGAGAGAAGGAGGGAGGGATGTGTGGTGTGTGTGTGTGTGTGTGTGTGTATATATATACATATACATACAGGCACAGGAGTGGCTGTGTGGTAAGTAGCTTGCTTACCAACCACATGATTCCAGGTTCAGTCTCATTGTGTGGCACCCTGGGCATGTGTCTTCTACTATAGCCTCAGGCTGACCAAAGCCTTGTGAGTAGATTTGGTAGACAGAAACTGAAAGAAGCTCATCGTATATATATATATGTGTATGTATCCATGTGTGTGTGTATGTTTGTGTCTGCCCCCCACCCATGACATTGCTAGACAACCAATGTTGGTGTGTTTACGACCCCGTAACTTAGCAGTTAGGTAAACGCATACCAATAGAATAAGTACTAGGCTTACAAAGAATAAGTCTTGAGGTTGATTTGCTTGACTAAAGGTGGTGCTCCAGCATGGCCGCAGTGAAATTATTAAAACAATTAAAAAAGAAAAAGAATTCACACACACACGTGTTGTTGAATACAACTTGGGTAAAAACTTTGTAGTATGCTCTACAAAGCTCATTCGCAGTTATTGGCAACCACATTTCATCACACAGTGGGAATAGCCCTGTCACTGGAAAACATCCAGAAGTCCATAGTGTCGATAGAGTTTATATAAAGAGATGAATAAGAGAAAATGGATTGAATAACGTTCTTTATTTCATATCACTTTCTACACATCATCACCAATATACTATAAGTGTGCCAATGTGCAGAAACAATTGCAGTGATATGAAATAAATAACGTCTGATCCATTTTCTCTTGTTTAATTCCTTATTTATAAATGTGTTTATATATATATATATATATATATATATATGTTCTTTTATTCTTTTACTTGTTTCAGTCATTTGACTGCGGCCATGCTGGAGCACTGTTTTAAGTAGAAGAAATTGACCCAGGACTTATTCTTTGTGAGCCTAGCACTTATTCTATCGGTTGCTTTTTGCCAAACCACTAAGTTACACGGACATAAACACACCAACATCAGTTGTTAAGCAATGGGGAGGGTACAAACACAGACACAAATATATACATATATATTTGATGGGCTTCTTTCAGTTTCCATCTACTAGATCCACTCACAAGGCCTTGGTCGACCTGAGACTATAGTAGAAGACACTTGTCCAAGGTGCTATGCAATGGGGCTGAACCTGGACCCATGTAGTTTGGAAGCAAGCTTCTTACCACACAGCCATGCCTGCACCTATATATATATATATATATCTAATGTAGGATAAAATTTTTTTCAAAAAAAAATTCTTTTTGAAAAAAATTTTATCAATGACCAGCATATTAAGAAATACCTTTAAAGGTTAAATTCATATTGTTTATAATATATATATATATATATATATATATATATATATATATATATATATGGTGCAAATGTACAAAAAGCAAGACAGACAGGTAAAGAAACAACAAAGTGCATTAGTTTGACACTCAGTTTTTGATGATTTGAGCCAATGTTCTTCAACAGAAAAAGAATGAGGAAAGAAAACAGAGAGAGGAAACACACACATATATATGTGTATGTGTGTGTGAATAGCCAAATGAAAGAAAGAGGTACTGAACACATTTTGTAGGAGTTACATTATTTAAAAATAGTTTGATCCCGCTCCATGCCTAACTCATTGAGGTGCATTTAACAAAATGGAGACAGGCAAGCTGGCTGCAGTAGTAAGGTGAGTCCCATGGTGTTATTAGAAGTGAGATTGACACCCAAATCCATATACTCATACATCAGTGAAACACACAAACACACACTTTTGCCAGCCATGTTTTTGCTCATCTCTAAATCCCTTCTAAGACCAACCAGACTTCAAGATGCATCCAAGCCACATGGTCAAAGAAATTTTCCTTTCTAATAACACCAAGTGACCTGTTTTGGCCAATAGCAGCCCAAGCCTATGAAACTAAGTTGCCTGGAGTCAAATGAAACAGTTTTTAAATAATGATAATAATAATATATACATATATGTATACACACACACAAGTATGTCTGTATCATGGGCTTCTTTCAGTTTTCATCTAACAAATCTACTAACAAAGCCTTAGTCAACCCAGGGCTATAATAAAAGACACTTGCCTAAGGAGTCATACAGAGGGACTGAACTTGGAACCATATGGCTTGGAAGAAAACTTAACCACAAAATCATAACTGTGCCTGTATTTGTATATACATATGTATACAAATATTTACATACATAGTTGCAGGAGTGGCTGTGTGGTAAGTAGCTTGCTTACCAATCACACAGTTCTGAGTTCAGTCCCACTGTGTGGCACCTTGGGCAAGTGTCTTCTACTATAGCCTCAGGCCAACAAAAGCCTTGTAAGTGGATTTGGTAGACGGAAACTGAAAGAAGCCTATTGTATGTGTGTATGTATATATATGTGTGTGTGTATATATATATATATATATATATATTATATATATATATATATATATGTGTGTGTGTGTGTGTATATATATATATATATATGTTTGTGTATCTGTCCCCCCCCCCAACATTGCTTGACAACCGATGCTGGTGTGTTTACATCCCCGTAACTTAGTGGTGCGGCAAAAGCGACCGATAGAATAAGTACAAGGCTTACAAAAAATAAGTCTTAGAGTTGATTTGCTTGACTAAAGGCGGTGCTCCAGCATGGTCACAGTCAAATGACTGAAACAAAAGAATACATATACCTTATAAACACCAACATGTATGCATGTGTACACACACACACACACAGAATACAAATAT
>NC_043014.1:29852787-29865287 GCF_006345805.1 Octopus sinensis | reverse complement strand
ATTAGTCTGTTTACAAATGCCTACTTGTAGACAAATACTATTTCATGTGTTGTTTTGAGTATTTTTTTCCAATTTTTCAACCTTGAAGTGCAGCTTACCACAACTAAGCACCTCCAGAAGAAAAGACTGATGAATTTTGTTTAAAATTGATCAGTTATTACATTTTTATAAGATTTTGATGAAAATCTATGGAAATTCAAATGTATATAAAAAATGACTTCAAGTCAATTGAAAAAATAAATCTCAAGTAAAAAATGATAGTGATGTGTAGTTTTCAATCAGCTTTTTTTACTTATATTCTTATTGTTTTGGAACTTATACACAAGCAAAGTTGATTAAAACCCTGTTAGCTATTAAATGTACACGTCTTTATAAGAAATATATTCTTATAAGTATACATGTCAACATTATTTTTGTAACACAAATTTAAGACTGGTTTTCAAAGCTGCAGATGTACAATGCCTGTAAGGTTATCACACTGATGTGATATTAGTATTAGACTCACAGATTGCCTATTCCAGATAATATTGTCAATTTTTAAGTGTTTCTATTCAGTAGTTTCTACTGAATGAAAACTGTTGGGTAGACCTCAATTTCAAATACTAATTATTTCTTTATGCAGACAGCTGAAAGGCTTAACCTCACATCTTAGTTGTAGTGCATGGCAAAAGGAGCTATGTCCAAATGCTGTTCTACAGTATTATCTCTTCATCCAGAACATACTGGGACATATTAATGAAACTAGTATAACTGTATATCAATTTTGTTAAATAATTATGCATAGGCGCAGGAGTGGCTGTGTGGTAAGTAGCTTGCTAACCAACCACATGGTTCCGGGTTCAGTCCTACTGCGTGGCATCTTGGGCAAGTGTCTTCTGCTATAGCCCCAGGCCGACCAATGCCTTGTGAGTGGATTTGGTAGACGGAAACTGAAAGAAGCCTGTCGTATATATGTATATATATATATATGTATGTGTGTGTGTGTGTGTTTGTGCCCCTAGCATTGCTTGACAACCGATGCTGGTGTGTTTACGTCCCTGTCACTTAGCGGTTCGGCAAAAGAGACCGATAGAATAAGTACTGGGCTTACAAAGAATAAGTCCCGGGGTCGATTTGCTCGACTAAAAAAAAGGCGGTGCTCCAGCATGGCCGCAGTCAAATGACTGAAACAAGTAAAAGAGAAAAAAAGAGTACACACAATCACCTTGTCTACTACAAACAACAAGAAGTTATGATTTGCCAAGTGATAGGGGATGACTGAGATAGTACAGAGATGGATTAAATGCATTAGGGACCAAAATATTTCATGGTTAAATGCATTGTGAATCAAATACTTCACAGAGTAAAAGCTTTATGGACCAAAATACTTCACAGATTAGATGTCTTATGGACCAACTACTTTACAGACCAGATGCTTTATGGAGTAAAGTATTTCACAGATTAGATGGTATGTGGACTCAGTACTTTATACATTAGTTGATTTATAGTCAGTATCTTAATGCTAAAATTTTTTGTTACAAATTCTGTTTGCCAATGCATGTTAATCATTTTTAGATGCAGTGGGAAACCTTAATACAAAGAAGACAGCAGAATTTGAAAAAAAACTTCAGATATGCAAAGTGAGACACAAATTAATCCTAGTACTATATAGAATAATTCACAAATGAAATAATTACTTTGGATATTTCTAAGAAATTTTGGCAGAATTGTTAGCACAGTGGGCAAAATGCCTAGTGGCATTTTGTCTATCTTTACGTTCTGAGTTCAAATTCTGCTGAAGTCAACTTTGCCTTTCATCCTTTTGGGGTTGACAAAATAAGTACCAGTTGAGCACTGGGATTGATGTAATTGACTTAATTGCTGCCAAAATGTGAAACCAATATTTCTAAGAAATTCTTTACTTACAAATGTTTTCTATTTAACAACTAGATTTGTCTTAAGATATAAACAGGTAACTACTGATTGATTCTACAACACCAAACTACTTTAGGACATTTCCGATTCATTAGTTTTATATGCATTTGCAAGGTCATCATTGAAAGGATATTGCTACACAAGTCAAAAAGTAATCCTATTTCAAATGAATTGTGCTATAACAAAACAAAATTACTTTATAAATGAAAATAAAATTATGGAGCCATTTAACTTGATATAAGCATCCTTTATATTCATATATTTATTTATATTACAGATTAACAGAAAACATATTTGGCTGACAAGGACAACAGTTTCAACAATTTTTCAGGGTTTTTTTTTTAATTGCACATCCTCTTTTTAAGTAGATCTAGTTCAAATCACTATACAACACAATCTGTGTATAAAGAGAACAACGATGAACCTTAATGAAAATAGATGTGTCAGTTTGGTGAGCATAATAGTCTGTTTCATGAATGATGATTAACAAGAGGAGCTAATGAACTACCCTAAAATAATAGTAATATTCTATAAAAGAAGCGTAAAGATAATACTGAAACAAGCTATAATAATTTGTTATTGAAAGTAAAACAATGTGAATCTAAAACAAGTTTCTATGTGTATATTGCTGAATTTACAGCTTTTAAAGCCCAGAATACTAACATGTTTCATTGGTGCACAAATTCCATTTCCAAGTTTAAGAAATCATCTGATGGGGAGAGTAAAAATAAATAATAAGCATTCCGATGGAAATATATATTTTAAAGCCATTTTCATTACACTAAAATTAAATCTGAAGAAGTCATTAGATTTAAAAATAACCTATCACATACAATTTAAATAAGATTAAAATGACAAAATAAAATACAAGATTAATTGAAAAACTGAAGGTTAAAAGGAATGATTATACTAAAGGGACCAGCATACAATCTCATTTTACACATTACAAATTTGTAATCTTTTCTTATGCAATCTCATTCCATAGCCTATAAATTTGTAATCTAACATAATCATGTTTTCATCTCTGTAACCTTTTCTTACACAATCACATTCCATACCCTGTAAACTTTTGTCCTCATACAAACTCATCCCACACCTTGTAATGTGTTGTATCTAAGTGAGAAATTATTATCTTATTTACTGAAATAAGCTATAATTCCAGTCAAATATAAAGATATTTCACTTACAGGAAAACTACTGTTAATTACCCAATAATATTGTAGATAATTATATTCGAATGTTTGCTTTTTTTCCTTTTATATCTGAAATGGTTGGTTGACACTTCTCACTTGAGATGTCTTCTTCACATCCTAGTATACTAAAATACTATTACCAACTAGTCTTTAAGTGAAAGACTAAAGATATTTAATGGGAGTTATTCTCAATAACATTGCACCAAGGATTATGTTGTTTGGAAATGTGACAGTAATAATAGTTTCAAACTTTGGCACAAGGCCAGAAATTCTGGGGGAGAAGCTAAGTCGATTACATCAACCCTAGTGTTCAATTGATACTTATTTTATTGACCCCAAAAGGATGAAATGCAAAGTTGACCTTAGCAGAATTTGAACACAGAACATAAAAATGGACGAAATGCTGTTAAGCATTTTCTTTGCCATGCTAATGATTCTGCCAGCTAACCATCTTAGATGTGCTAAGCAACTCAGTTTAATTATATTGTGCCCATAACCAATACTATTTGCTTTAACAAAAAGTGTCTAATTGTTCCACATATAGTTATTTAGTGATATGGTCTTCACCTCCATGCAGCTATTAGTTATTACTGTCATCTAATTTAGTTGTCACAACATTAACTATGTAAATCATAAATAAATAATGGCAGGGGACAACAGGACAATAAAAAAAAAACAAGAAAGAAATGAAATCTATTCTGTTCATCAAACAATTTCATGCCATCAGTCATTACCATGGGGTGTGGCTGAGCACACAGTTTGTTCCAGGGTGTGTGGCACATCGTCCCCTTCCTCACAATCTTCTGCTATTTTACCCCCCATTTTTTTATTTTTATTTTTGCTTCTTTGTATTTTGAATGCTTTAATTTACAATGTGATCTGAAGTATTAATTGTCTGTCGAAATAAAGATTTTTTTTAGTTGTTAAGTGATTAACTTTCAACTTCAATCTTGAGGAAATACTCTATTGCCCAGGGCCATTCCTACTTTATGATTGAATGATTAATGTTAGGGAATTTATCTGGCTATGGCATTAAACTGTAACAACTCAAGCAAAACCCAAAATTACCTACCATGCTATTACATGCAAGCTAGAGGCAAGAAAAGGATAGGATGGATGTAGAGTGATTTAAATATATTTTGTTTTGTTTTATACAAAATTTAAAACATGCAGAAGAAATTACCAGTATATTTTATTGGCAATTTACAGTAGATATAATTTATTTTAACTGTGGATAAGCTTGAAAAGAGCATTGGAGAGAGAGAGAGAGAGAGGGGGGGGATGGGGGAGGGAGGGAAAGAGAGAGGGGGGAGGGAGGGAGGGAGGGAGGGAGAGAGAGAGAGGAGAGAGAGAGAGAGAGAGAGAGAGAGAGAGAGAGGGCGTACATACATGCATGCACTCTTATATTGCTGTATTATGTTTATTTTTCGAAGCCATTGCTGAAAGGACAGGTCTGCAAATGCAGCATATTTCCATTCCCCTGTATTTGTTTAATAACTGTTCCATGCTAGCAAGGGTTAGACAGTGAAGTACTTCATGTAGGATTTTTATGGCCTGATGCACTCTTCTTTGCCAGATTTTTGAGAAAAGAAATTTTAACTCTAGAGGAATTTGAAAGTGCAGAGGTAGCAGGCAATCTGTTGACAGGAAATGTCAATAAATGTCACAGATGGTGATGTCATTGCTTGCTACAAATGGTGCCATTACTGTCTAGAGTGTGGTTCACCACAGTTTGTACACATTGATGTACACACACACATATCTATATCTCTTTTCTCTTTTACTTTTACCTCTTTTACTTGTTTCAGTCATTTGACTGTGGCCATGCTGGAGCACTGCCTTTAGTCGAGCAAATCGACCCCGGGACTTATTCTTTGTAAGCCCAGTACTTATTCTATCAGTCTCTTTGGCCGAAACGCTAAGTTACGGGGACATAAACACACCTGCATCAGTTATAAGCAATGCTAGGGGGGACAAACACAGACACACACACATATATATATATATATACACATATACGACGGGCTTCTTTCAGTTTCCGTCTACCAAATCCACTCACAAGGCTTTGGTCGGCCCTAGGCTATAGTAGAAGATAGTTACCCAAGGTGCCACACAGTGGGACTGAACCCAGAACCATGTGGTTGGTAAGCAAACTACTTACCATACAGCCACTCCTACACCTATGTTTATATTTATATATATTTAGATACACAGTTTCCATCTACCAAATTTCTGAACTTAGCATTGATCAGCAGCATGGGATTATAGTAGAAGATGCTTATGACACTGTGCGGTGGTACTGAACTCATCGACCATACAGCTATGCCTGTGCCTACAAGAATATATATTTCACACTGATCTAATATAACAGTTTAATTAAAAATTAAAACTTGCAGAAAGAAAGAAAATATGTCAACCAAAGAGTCATGTAACTTTGTTAGCTCTTTGGAGCAGCTATAATAACATTTTAGCACACCTTCTACACTTACAATCATAAATGATTTCAGAGCAAATCAAAATTCTTCAAATTGCTTGTTCAACAGTTATGTGTGTGTTTCTATACACACATATGATTTGAAAAGTATTTAAAAAAATCTGCTTTTATTTAGATAGAATTTGTTTCAATTCAATCTTGAATACAGACGCACAGTGATTTTAATGTGTAATTGATGAGTGATGTCTTTATAAAAATGTCCATCAATATACATGCATGCCTGCATATACATTGAATTTCCTACTGACCTCCATACGACATGGCACCTAATGGAAAATAGGATTTGCATACTGGAATTCCATGTTAAGGAAAAATTTTCAGGAATCCAGCATTCCCATGTGGAGGTGCCTATATATATACACACACATACACATGCATGTGTACTCAAACGCACACACGCACGCGCGCACACACACACACACACACACACACACACACAAAGACTCATACAATGTTGTTCAGAAATAATTGTCAACTTTAAAGTAGGCTTATTATTGAAAGAAGGAAAATAAATTCTCGAAAATAAATCATTAAAAAGGAAAGGAAAACACAAGTAGTGTTCTTTGATAATGGTATGTTGTTGATAGCTTTAGTCTGAATGACTGAACAAAGTAATTGAAGTTAACAGGTTGCTTTGTGCTAAATGATGTGGAAAAGCACTATGCAATAGATTATTGTTAAGCTCTATTCTCATATATTTTGATGTTAGTCTAATATTTTCTGTCACACAGAGTATTTTAACAGCGTGGTATGAGATTTATAAAATACTACTGCGATATGCATAAAATCCTAATATCAGATTCTTTGTTTTTAGGAGAAGTTCGACACAATAACCTTTTTATTAATATCAGTTTGAATGAACAAGCTGATATCAATATTACAAAAAAAAAAAAAAAACAATTAAAAAATATGAAAATTATGGATTCAAGTATTAAGCAACAAATAAAAATTAGATTAAATCAAATAAATCATGGAAGTGTGTATGCTTGGATATATTACACAAATATGCATTTATTTTTTTTTAACTACTGAAATTTTGTTGTTAGGCATGGCTGTGTGGTAAGAAGTTTGCTTGTTAATCATATGGTTCTAGGTTCAGTCCCACTGTGTGGCACCTTGCGTAAGTGTCTTTAACTATATCCTTGGGCTGACCAAAGCCTTGTGAATTAATTTGGTAAACAGAAACTGAAAGAAGCCTGTTGTGTGTGTGTGTGTATGTGTCCCCACCACTACTTGATAACTGGTATGTGTATGTCCCTGTAACTTAGTGGCTTGGCAAAAGAGACCGATAGAATAAGTACCAGGCTTAAAAAATAATAAGTATCTGGGTTAATTCATTTGACTAAAATTCTTCAAGGCAGTGCTCCACCATGGCCACAGTCTAATGACTGAAACAAATAAATAATGAAAGATAAGATACTGAAATACACTTCAGAAGCTAGATATATTATATCTACTGCAATACATGAGAGAGTACAGATGAGTAAATTAATACTTATCACACCTGATGAGTAAATTAATACTTATCACACCTGCTGAGTAAATTAATACTTATCACACCTGATCATTAGTATGACCTTGTCAGTATAGCAATAACATTTAAATCTCAGACAGTTCAATATACAAAGTCATCAACAAATAAACATAATACAGCAATATAAGAGTGCATGCATGTATGTACGCCCCCTCTCTCTCTCTTTATTTTAATATGGGATAGGACAACCTGAGCTGTAACAAATCCTTTCTGTAAACAGCAGCTAAAGTATCAAACTGAAAATTGACATGGTGTCCATTTCAGTTTCTCCTATGGGGAAAGTTTCCAGCGACAGTTTGGTATCCTAACCAGGGGAATATTTGTTTCTCGTCTCTTTTCTCATAAGAGCACAAAACTTGAAGAGGAGTCCTGAGTGAGCTGTAATGGTTTGTAGAGGGAACAAATACAAAAGGTCAATACAACTATTAACACCTAACAACCTGTGTGAAACAGAACTGCACAGGACTGCATTAGTCAACCAATCCTGATAGCCATGATATCACATGAATCATACATTCATTTTGAAGGAATTGAGGAACCTTCTAGTGTCTGAACTCCCTCTCTCAATCATTCATTTCTGTTCTGTAACAGAATTATTCATCATGGGACTGGGCTTCTTCTGACTTAGAAAATTTTCAGTAGGATGTTAAGAGCTAAACATGTAGACCTGTGCTATGTTCATTCTGAGGCATTTATAAATAAGATTTTAATGGAAATGATATGGTGATGGTGTTAAGTGTGTGACAAATTATGTTGTGGAAATAAAATAACAGTAGTTAAAATAGCAGAAACAAATTATGAACAAAATACAAGGATTGGTAAGACTGGCAAATGCACTGTTAAGTAATAAGCAATACAGCAGTCCAGCAAGCACTAGATATAGAGTTCTAGTTAGGCATAGTGCTGTTTTTGTCTCTTAAATTTGTAATTTAATGAATACATTTAGATCTATTAATTTTAAAAAATCAGGAAGAAGTAGAAAGAACAAAAAAATCTGTTTTGAAGTGATAATGTTCTTGGTTTACATATTTTAATAGTGCTTTATTTTTGTACTGCTCTGCCATTGTCAGTTGCAATAAAAAAAAAACAATCTCTATAACTGACATTGAATCAATGTCTAAATTCTATTTAGCATAAATCTGCAAAATATCGGTTTCAGTTTTACCCCACTTCCTCCATATACAAATATTACCATATCATAAAAGTGCTCAAGTCATTAAAGATGATTATATAGAGACATAAGCTTGAGAAATATTTTCCAGTTTCATGTTCAAAATCCAAGTAAAACAATTTAACAATGTATTTTGTAGACTTCACATGTATAGTTTGGTATTTAAGACTACAGTTAAGAACATAAACCTTACATATTTAAAATATCAAAAACCATAAAATTGTATCATTAACCTTTGAATGGCAGGAAAGACTTACACGAATATGTGTGATAAACAAGCAAAAGGCAAAAAATAACTCTTTTTCTTAGAGGTAATTTTTGTACTTATTTTCAGTTTAAATAAGTACAAAAATTATAATAATTGTTAGTTCTCATAGAATAAAATGTATAACCTCATTAGTGAAAAGTGCAGTAAAATATTCACTTTCCTTTGCACATCTAGCATAAGCATAAATTCATTTGAGATTCCCACATTGTGAAATGAATGTATAATTGGAGAAAATCAGTTCACTTTTTCCAACCAGAACTAGTTGAAGCATCACATTGTTATGTGTTGTGCCATCTAGAACATGATCACCATCCTCATCATCCACCACATTTGGTGATGAGGGTAAGTCAGAAGAAACTTCATTTCTGTACACATTTGCAACTTGGTTTTTCCTATTGAAAAGGGCCACTTATGCTTAGGTGCATTAGACGAAGTAGATGCCCATGTGTCAATTGGTGTCCACCATTTAAAAGTTTCCAAGGGGTTGGATTGGCATAGTTGTTAGAGAATTAGAAAACATCCTTGAGGTATTTGTTCCAGTGCTTTAAGTTCTGAGTTCAAATCCTACTGCAATCAAATTTGGTTTCCATACTTTTGGATGAAGTTGGTGGATAGATGGGGAAATAGCAACCTGAAGGAGTATGAGTAATAGGTAGATGAGAGGGGGAGTGAGGATACAAGGTAAGACAGCAGCAGAGATAGGCTTGGTAGGGTATGTTTTGTATGGGTAGATGGGTTTTCTGCAGCTTGCATATTGCTTATCTGTGTGGCACTTTCTTATCACTTCCTTGAGGTGCAGCACCTCCGGATCAGTCTTCACTATTTTATCCCAAGTCTTCTTTGGTCTCCCTCTCAGTTAGAGTGTTTGTCACTTCCATATGCAGCAGGCTGAACTAGATTCCTCCTATACACAGTTTTCTCTCAGCTGATTTGTACTCTGACACTGATGCATACTAAATTTACACAACCATCCAAACATGATGATTTCATTGGTTTCTAGTCTTCTGTGTTCAAGGCCCACAAGAATTATATCTACTTTTCACCTGCCAATAGTGGTATTCTTCCAATCCATCTTTGCCCTGGCCCCTATACTTTCAGAACAACTACCTTTCCTGTTAGTTATGTTAGCTAGATAACAGAAGCTATCAACTACATCCACTGAACCAGCTGGACATTTATTTCTGGTAAGCTCTGAGTACATATGGCTCTGGTGCATCTGCTACACACAAATCTTTCTTTCTCTGCTGGGCTTGCCTTCATTCCATAATATCTGTGTCATTAGCATACACTGGGTACAGCATTTGAAGTTTATACTTACTCCCCTCTTGCATAACAAGTAAGACCATTCCCTCCATTTCCCTGACAATACCAGGTCCTGTTTCTTTTCTTCTTATTAACACTGCAGTTTTTTGCTAAATTCATATTGAGGCCTCTTGATTATGGATTTTATTTCTATGTCTGAAATTTCTTCAGATTCAACTATAAGAAATAGATCATCGGCATATAAGAGCTCCCACAGGCAGCCGGTCTTTAATTCCTCTGTGGTGGCATGAACACTGAACTAACAGTTGATTCTCACAGGCTATTTATCTACACCTAGCTCTGTTATGAACCACCAAATTACAGCATGTCAAACACTGCCAAAGGACTCATCCAAGTTAACTAATGCCAGATATAGAGGTTCAGTGTTAGCTAAATATTTCTCTAGCAGATACCTCACAAGGAAAATCACATTTGTGATACCAATTCCTGGCACATAGCTGAACTACATCTCATCTAGGTCTACTGTCATGGATCAATTGTGTTATAAATTTCTCCATGACCTTCATAAGCTTGGTTCAACAATTTTATTCCTCTCCTTAAAAGCATCTCTTTTGCTCTTTTAGCCAATTACAATGATACTGCTATGCCTGTCATTGAGTATGACACCCTCCTATATTACTTGATTATCAAATATCTTATTTTGATTGTCTCAATGATTATCCTTCATGAATCAGCAGCTTTCTCTATCTTCATGTCTTTAATTTCTGGTTCCTCTATATCAACATGAAACAGCCCCTCTTTCTATATCAACATGAAACAGCCCCTCTTTCTCCTATGCATTATCCATGTTTAACAGCCTTTCATAATAGCGCTTCTATGCCAATTTCTTGTCTTCCACAGCAATGGTGTATGTACATTCATAAGTTTGGATATACTTCTCCCCAGACACCTTGGCTCTCTCTAACACACTGTCTCACAATCCTGAATATACCATACCTCTGATCTTCACATTGCAGAACATATATATAATATATATATATGTGCCGTGAGTGTAGTGGGCACGTAAAAAGCACCCACTACACTCACGGAGTGGTTGGCGTTAGGAAGGGCATCCAGCTGTAGAAACATTGCCAAATTAGACTGGAGCCTGGTGCAGCCTTCTGGCTTCCCAGAACCCCGGTCGAACCGTCCAACCCATGCTAGCATGGAGAACGGACGTTAAACGACGATGATGATTGATGATGATATATATTCCTTTTTGCTTCTTCCTTAGTCTGCCTTTCTAACTACTTGAAAATGCTTTCTATTACCTTTCATCCAGGCTTTCCAAGCTTGTTTCTTTGCTTTTATAGAACTATCTACTAAGCTGTCACGTTTTGCTTGGCTGGAAAACTGCACTAGCAACATGTTTTATATGTAGCCATTAGTAGGTTATCTAGAGGAATTCCCAGTTGTCATGTATGCTACAAGTATCTAATTCCTTTTCATTACAGTCATATGTGTCAATTAGAACTTCTCTAAACCAATGACCAACTGCAAGATCTTTTAGCTTCTATGCCTTCCTTCGCCATATTTTTGTTTCTGAATTTGCCTAGTTCTGATTCAGAAGCCATAAGCCACTAATTTGTGAAGGGTAATGCATTCGTCATAGGGAAAGGTTTTGATATATACGATGATTTCTTGATAAGAATGCTCACCAGAGGCAATGAGATGGTGAGTTGGTTTTTCGAAGTGTGTGTAGCCAATTGGCAGATCCAGTTGCATCACAGAAGTCCAGGAGCCTTATTACACCCTCCTCATTTCTTGTACCATAGCCATAACTTCCAGGAATATCAAAGGAAGTCATCATTTCGTTGACCAACATGGTAGTTAAAGTCACCAACCATGATATTGAAGTTACTACTGTTCATTGTTGAGGTAGCCTAGGGTCATATAGATATGGTCTTTCTGTTTGCCAGTCAAGCCCGACAGTGGAGTGAACACATAAATAAATGTTGAGTCGTACAAAGCTGATCTGAGTTTAACTATAGTATAGTACATCTGATTACCTCAATTACTCTGTCCATCTGATCCTCAACTAACAGGTATGCCTGCCATACACCCTGGTTTCTCCTCACACTGAGTGGATAACTCTTTTGCCTATGACACACCTACAATCACTTTTATACACCCGGATAAGTTTGTATTTGCTACTTCTTGCCTGTGAAGTGTTTCACTAAGGATCCTTTCCATCTTGCACAAATCCACTCCTCTCTGCTCTCCAGTATCTTCACAATCTCAACTTTTGTTGAGCCTATGTTGATACCCAGAAACTTCAGAACTGACAAGTAGTGGGAGTATTTTCAATGAGAAATGTGTTGGTTGCTGTTTGAAGACTTCTGCATCAATAGTGAAGAGGAAAGCTTGGGATTTGCCAATCACAGGAAGATTCACATTCATGGTCTGTTTTTTTTATCTTTTTATTAAATTTACCATCATTCACCCTTTTCTCACTGTATACACTACTGTATGTGCCATTTGTTACATTCATTGATTAACATTATATAAATTTGAAGGTGGTGAACTGGCAGAATTGTTAGTACACTGGGCAAAACGTTTAGTGGAATTTTGTTCGTCCTTATGTTGAGTTCAAATTCTGCTGGGGTAGACTTTGCCTTTCATCC
>NC_043014.1:29835287-29847787 GCF_006345805.1 Octopus sinensis | reverse complement strand
CACAAAACAACAGTACACACTGCAAAGTGATTGGTTATTAGAAAGGACCTCTAGCTGCAGAAACCAAAGTTGACACTGGAGCTCAACGCAACCCTGCTGCTTGCCAAACCCTGTCAAACTACCCAGTCCATGCCAGCATGGAAAATGGACATTAACTGATGATGATACAATACCTTAAAATAAACAGAATAACACACATCTTTTAGAAACAAGTTTTTGTGCTGTGTAATCACTTTTGCTGTTTACAGCTTTTCAAAAACACACATTATAAGGTAATCAGCATAGAGAAAGTTGTTTTTAATAGCAGTGTTGTCTACTTCTGGTTTAGTTTCAGATTTTAAATTCTTACAAAGTATTCTTCTCTTGTGTTTTGTAGCTGATCATTTCATCCTTCATTTTGAAAAAAGTTTATGTTTTGAATTTTCAAATTGCACAAGTGGTGTAAATAGATGTATAACTTTTGATCCCATTTGTGGGTGTGTGATGCAGTAAATGAAATAATTTTTTGTTTTGCAATTTATATTTGCATTAACCTTCAACTCCTACCCGTTCTTGCTTTGCATGTTTCACAACAATTGTCTCCAGATTTCATTACTTGCATTATTTCTTCTACTGTTGTGAATTTTGCCTTTGTTAAGAGTCTTTCAGAATTTGATGGTTGCCTTCAGCTGTTGGTAATTTGTAATTCATTCTTCTGAGATTTGATGATTGGTGTACAATTGGAATGGTCGTTTGACCATATACAAAATATAATGGTTTCTACAATTATAGGTGGCTACAAATGGGAAATTTGTGTATTTATTTTTGTCTTCACCCTCATAGTGAGGGTTTCTCTGTAAGACTTGTGAATGGTCATCTTTTTAATATCTTTGTGTCTGTGACTAGTGAACATATACATCTTGTTATATTAACAGGGATGTTAAGGCAATAAGCAGACAGAATCATTAGCACACCAGGGAAAATGCTTAGCAGTATTTCATCTGTCCTTAAATTTTGAGTGCAAATTCCTCCGAGGTCAACTTTGTCTTTCATCCTTTCAAAGGTTGATAAATAAGCACCAGTTGAGTACTGGGGTTGATGTAATTGACTATACCCTTCCCCCATTTTCAGGCCTTGTGCCTATAATAGAAAGGATTATTTTTTTTTAATCACTGGTGCTGTTTGGTTGTCTTATTGCTGACTGTGCTCAACACTGCATATATGCTGCTAATCTTAATCTCCCTTGGAAGAGGTAGGTTTGAGAAATTTATTGATTTATCTGTTTATTTGGGTGACTTTCAAGTAGTTTCCAATAGAATTTTTGAAGTCACTAAATGTTGATACTTCAAATATTATTGTTGATACACTTAAATCATCAAGCTACTGTACTTAGAACTTGCTATGCACATCAATTCTTGATTTCCTGCTAATTTAAAACACTAGGTTGAAATGTGCCATTTCTAACTTTAGAGAGAAAATATATCAGCTCATCAAAGAAAGTAAAAATGTTATACACACACACACACACATAGTATGTTCCCTAATATTTATCAAAAAAAAAAAAAGGGAAAAAAATAATTTATATTTCAAAATGTTGATTTGTGATGTAGCTAGCCTTTGTGGAATCAGAAAAGTAGCTGTTTTTTTTTAAATTTATGTTATCAAGAAACACAATTTAAAACTAAGAACTATGAGAAAAATATGAAATATAAAAATATAAAGCTTATATAATTAAAATGTGTAAAGTCTATAACACTCAAAATGAATTACTTTTGTTATAATGCTGACATTAGTAAATGTTACTTCTCAAAATTCTAATTTTGGGAATATCTGTGAAAGTTTTGCAATACGTAAATGGTGTTATTTTTAGAATAATACCCCAGAAGCTAAAAATTACTCAGTGTAAGAAAAAGAAGAAAAAAAGGAAAAAGAATTCCATTTAAAATTATTTAAAGGAAAGGAATGCATATACTTTGAGCAGTTTACATAATATTTAAAAGTAAATCGTTCAAAATAACGGAGAATATGTGCAAAAAGGAGTACATTTATATTCTTGTACTGCTTTTTAAAAAGTCACATTTTGTTATTGAAACTATTTTAGAATTATATATGAGGAAATTCAAAATTTCCACACAAAATTAACATCTGTGATAATGGTGTGTACTACAAAGTTGAAACCTAATGTTCTAAATTTTCTTCTATTACAAATGACAATGGAGAGAGAGAGAAAGAGAGAGAGAGAGATGTATTGAAATATATACAAAAGTGAAAGTTAACCAATGCCAACAACAACCTATTTCCCTGTTCTTATAAGAGTGAGACAATACTGATCTTCATGATAATGCGTAGAAAAGAAAAGGTGAATATTCTGCTCACAAACTATAATTGATGATGATGAAATAGGGGTTTTATCAGTGGATAAAAACATTAAGATGGTTGAGAATCAGTTCAAAATAACCTACACATCAACAAGTAATAAAACTCTCACAGTTATGTAATAGTCTTTAAGGATGTGAACCAAAACAGATATGTTAATGAACAGAAAAATCCCCAAAATTCTAATGACCTTTGCATATATATATTCACAGTGTGCAGACATTTCAGAGATAGAGTAGAAAAGCAGGCTAAATTAATGAAGCAGATAAACACAATGTTAACGCTATCACCATTCATATGAATTCAATTGATGAAGCCTCTTAAAGTCACAATTACTTCTTAGATATAATTTTTTCATGAAAATAGCATAAAATTTCACAAAATGGAAAATGTTATTGAGATCTGAGAAAAGTACTTCAATATTTTTGTACAGGATATTTCTTCAGAGAAAAAAATTCACTTAGATGAAATAACCCGAATCATTACTGAGTGAGTCTAGCAACATCCCCAAACCGTAGATATCCTAACAATAGAGATTAGGATTACAGTCAGTGAGTCGTAGAACTGTACATATGCTTCACACATGTACAGTGTGTGTCATTACAGGTATGTTTGTTTTGTAGCAGGGTTGAATTCTGCTTCAACAGTTGCTTTTGTTTTCAAATCTGATGTCATCAACATATATTTGTTTACACTGCTGATATTCATGTAGACAAATGTAGTAACATGACTTACTCTATGTACCTGATCATGTGTGTGAGAGAAGTATAGTACATTTTAGACCTACACACCCATATATAAATGCATGTATGGTCCTGTAATATAGAGCCTACTACCACTTATTCCAATGGTGTCATTTGCTTGTGCTAAAACTGATCTTCAACTGGCACACACTTTTAACACCATAAGTAGTAAATATGCACACGAGCATTTATGTGTACTGTATATAGATATGTTTGTGCCTGAATATATCAAACATGCATGTGTAAGCACACACACACACACACAGAGAATTATACCTGTTTTAAACAATGATATATCTCTATAATGCACATCCATCTACAGTCATTGATCAACTCAAGTTCTGGCCCCTTATTTACTTGTAAACCATTTCTGTTATCCATCTCCAGTCATGAAAATGCATCAGCTTGCGTTGTTTGAATACAAAGCCCTTTCAACCTATGCTGCATTGATTCCTTCAGCCACTTTTACAGTGGGTAGGTGGTGGTGGTGAAACACAGTATATATTAAATTATTGCTACTAAAACAATAATAAATGAAAGTTGATGGAATAATGGCCTTGTTTATTATTAATTCTAGAACATTTTACTAGATCCTTTGTGTTACGCTTTAAGTTGGTTCAATTCACTAAATTCAGAGATATTTGCTTCTAAATCTATGGCAGTTGTTGGATACTGAGAGAGATTTTTTTCAGTTAGCTTAATTAAAATAAACTAAGTCAATATTGTCTTAACATCAACCCATGATCTGTAATACAATCTATGAAACAAATTCCATCTCATGAATGAAATAGGTAGGGAAAAATTGAATGTTTGTTAAAATTGGACATCCTAGGGGAAGTTGATGTGGATTTCACCATAAGTTGCAGTTAAAGATGGCTGTGTTCATTTATGTGTAGAGCTATGTAGAGTAAATGCAAATATCCAAAGGAAACTATTTAATATCTATTGCTGATGAGGTGCTGGAAATTTTGAAAGGATTACGTTTCTTTTCAAAGATGAATCTTGATAATCTGCGAACACCAAGTAAAATTAGATCTAGTGATGCAAAATAATAATATTTGCTCCTTCTAGTGGATTAAATCAGTACAAGCATGTAGTTCTTCGGATTTTCTCAGTATTTGAAGAATTTGGGGAAATTAGTAGTCTTTTCAAATCTGAACTGAATGTAATATTGCAAATAATATTCTAAGCTCATTGCAGGTCAAAAGAGATAATCATATGACATTAAATTGGTGCTTAATAATACTGTGCAAAAGTGGCCTTGCATTAAATCATAGGAAATATATCTCTACCATGAGACAAATAGGATATTTTGACATTGTTTTCAAGCCGGAAGTTAAACTGATGGAGCATAAGGTTATGTTCCATGAGATTTAACAATTCAAACATAATGACTTCTTTTTGATTACTCATTATTTCTTTGTTATTTCATACTTAATTATTAAAAAATATATGGAAACTGACAAAATGGAAGGAAAGAAATTTCAATTGGGTGGTAAACGAGAATAAAATTTCCATCTCATACAATATTTTATATCAAACAGAAAGATTCTATATTGATGACACTCAGGTTGGGTTGGATGCTATATTGGTTCAACATAACATCAAAGGTAAATTTCATGTTATTTCCTATGTAATCAAAGCACTTCCAAAAATCAAACAGTGGTATAGTCTATTTGAAAATAAAGACCTTGCTGTAGTATGGGTGTCCTATGAAAGTACACAAAAGATATTCATAATACAGCAGCTGTACTGTCCCTTCAGCTAACAGAAACAACAGAGTATGTTGATAAATATGATTATTGTAAACAATATCAAATTTGTAGCCATTACCTTATCTAATTTATTAAAATATTGAAAGAAAGTCGCAACTATTCAAACAATAGAAAAATCATGGAGAAAGGAGACAGTAAAATTCAGCTGCTAGAAATTATACAGCAATTTGTCTGTTGTCCCAAAATTAACAAAGACCAAAAGTCAAAAATGAGAAATTGTTTGATAATAAATCTTCACTGCTAAATGAGGAACATACATGTAGATTTCAAAGGTCTACTTCTCAGCAAGGAATGACTTTTACTAATTGCTGAAGCAATGCAAGAGCTGGAGACAGTTGTTTTGAAACTGTCTAGAATTTGTCCACAGTTTATAAGCTGTGAATTTAAAGTGTTTAGAATGATAGTGAGTAAAACACTGATACTTGACCATTCTCAAATGTTTTGGTAAAAAGATTCAATATAAGCAAAGTAATCAAGTCATCATTCTAGAAAGCAAATGGCAAAAGAGAGAAATTTGGAAATGTTTATTGTTCTACAGGAACACCTTTCATTCATGAACTAAGATAGCACCATCTATCCTATTTTTAAATCAACTCTTACCTGGAAAATTTCCACATTATGAAATTCCTGTAACAGACAAAAGACATGAAGTGGAGAGTAATGAGAAACGAGCAAAATCTAACATAAAATACCTGCTAATTGGAACCCAGGTGTTCAGATACAGACGTTCAACAACCAAGAAAATACCATCCAAATTTTAATTTGACTTTGTTGTTAGAAGGAAGGGAAGACTGATTTGGGTTACAGCTCTAGATTGGTTGAAATCATTCATGTGCACTGTACTTGATCTCAAAGTTGTACTGTAAGCAAGTGCAAGAGGTTCTTATAATAGGATCCTTGTTAAAAGCTTGACTGTGGATCAAATTCACAGAATGAATCAACTGAAATAACAATAAAGATAACAAGTGTCTGAAGAGAGCAAATCTGGCCAGGAATGCCAGCATAGTTTATGTATAAGCCTACAAGAATGAATATGGATATACCAGCAATCAAATACAGCCCAGAGAGTGCAAACATTATTAAATAAATAAAAAGCAGGATGGTCACATAATCAGTGTCATTCAATATGTTACCAGTTGGATGAGGAAAGCTTGGTTATTCAGTTGAATAAAGCTTGTAGAGTTAAAGGACCTCTTGCAACTACAGCTTTGCTTGAATAAACACTTTATTGCAGGACTACATGCATAAGCTCATTATAGAGCTAATTATAAAATGCAAATAGTTATTTTTTAAAATCTGGTGGGATGAAGGTAAAAGATCCACTATGATTTGAACTTAAAGACTAAAAATGACAAAGCTAAATACATATATGCATTTCATTTTATGCATTAACTTATGCTATTAACAGAAAAGTAAATGAGGCTGTAGCATTTGTTGTATATTGGTTTGGTTTCAAAACCTCACTCATAAAGAATATACAGTAAACACCACTATTTAGTTAACATTTGTTTTATCTGAAATTGTTGCTTATATATGAAGAATCTAAAATGATTGACCTTTCTGCTGTTTACTGTTGAAGGCCAGCTTCCAGTTAGCCTCTCTATACTCTCATGATGTACTCTTGACTTATTCTTAATGATGCAATTTAGAAATTTTAGAAATTGGGGAAGCAACTTTAAAAGAGATTTCATTTTAATATTTATGCATTTTCTCCTGAACGTAATTAACTGATTAAATAAACAATTGAGTTCTAAAATATTTTATTTCCTCTAAGATTTCTTTCAGTATATTTAGAAGCGAATAAAAGAATGTGTAATTTTTATTTTTTCAGGTTTCTAACAATTTGTATATCATATGATCTGCCTAATTAATATTCAATAGTTTCAAGCTGAAAATCTTACTTTTGTTTGTTATATATAGGACCACAAGAATTCAGTATAATCAATGTCCATGTATTAGTGCACACACACACACACAGGCATACAAACACATCAACACACACATACAAACCTACATGCACAGATAAATGAACTTTTATCCTTTTCTTTTTCACAAAGTGTATTTTATGGACACAAAAGACATTGCTAAATGGTTAATTTTAATCTATTTTATCTCCAAAGGATATCTGAACTAAACAATTTAAATATATCAAACTAAATGAATGTTTGAAGTAACTGAAGGAAATTGAGTTTTTAATGTTCAATTTGAAGGTAGAAAACAACAACCAATGAAGAATGCAAATCAATTCTCACATAGTGTGATCTTTATCCAAAACCATTGAGGAGAGTCACCTGCTCAGAGAAACACAGGCTTCTGAATACAGACACCAACTGAATCTGTTGAGATTGCCATTAAGTGATTTCTATAAAGAAGCATCATGAAACGTATTTAAACTGAAATATATGCCAGTTAATATCAGTAAATCAATGTTACCAGAAGGTGCGGGGAATATGGACGAATACAATAATGCCGAATGTCCAGTGAGCATCCATTCCCTCCCATTTAGGGGCTTGGGACCCTCAAGGTATGAGATCACACCTGGCATGGTTAAATGGATGTTGTGAATAATAGCAATGACTGCATATTAATACCTCTAAGAAGGAGAAGATTTATAATGAATCAGTACATGAAATTAGATCAATGTACACGAACATTTCAATGTTCACTTTAATAATAATTGTCACAAAATACATAAAGGTAATAATAAAAATCAACTTGATATCTCTAATACATCATTATTATATGGCTATACTTCATACTGCATAGATATTCTATCATTATTATCACTAATTAATATTAAAAATGTGTATTAATGTATTATGTTTATTTTCTTATCTTCAAATATAAAAATTATTTCCATTTAAAACTATATTCTAAAGAATATTACTCGTAGAAATATTTTTAGTAACTGTAATAAAAAAAAAAAATCATTCTCCCTATTAGCATAATTAAAGCAGAAATTATTATCTCTTATATTTTGTGTTAAATTAATATAATTAAAAGTGTCCATGTAATTCAGTTAATTTCTCCACTTTTTAAATATATATACAAAGTAAAATGGAACAAATTAAATATATACTTTGGGTGTTAACAACCATTTTGGGTAAGTGTTATGGAAGACAGAGGGATCACTAGTATTTGATAGATGGTTTAATATAATGACTGTGCAATGATTTAAACTATTATTGTGGAGTAAAAAAAAAATAAAATAAAAAGAAAACTAGGATTTAAAACACTGAAATGTTTATTTCAAGGAAGGATATTTCTTTGAATTCTTGATATAAACCTGATAGAACCATATATATTAGTAGAAGGAGAAGAAATAATACATAGATAGTGATGATTGTTAATGAGTGCCATAGCTCAGTTCAGTCAGTAAATCTTAAATCTATTGCAGGTGGATTTATACTATCAGATACATCCATTACAGTCAATCCTTCTACATTAATAGAGATCATGTCCTTGAATCCACCTGAAACCCAACTGCACCCACTCTCATATGAAAACAAAAAAGGAGTAGGATAGGATCAAATACCTTTAAAATATTACTTTTAAATGAATTAATGAGCTGTATAAACTGCAGAAGAATTTTATTCATTCACTAACATGTTTCTGTCAGAAGAAAGATATACAGCTTCAGAAACCAGAAGATAAAATATATTAATAATTATAACCAGGATATAACAAAGCATATAGAACAATGAAACCAACTGCTTTCTATTGGTAAACAGAATAATTCTTTGTTTGAGTGAACAACAGCCAAATCCAGATATGTCAGACTTAACATTTTAAAATATATTACAATTAAACTATGTTTATTATGTTAGGGCAAGGTGTAATTTCTTCTTAAATATTAGCTGCTAAATTGATCAATTTCTTTTTATCTTATTTTAATTAAATCATAGTAAAATTGAAAAAGAAAATTAATTGAATTTTGATTTTATAAGTTTTATAAAGAAAAGAGCTGCAACATTTTATGAGTTTACTTATGAAAGAAAGTGCATGATTGAAATTACTATAAACATCATTAGCATTAGCTACAGATATTGTAAATTTTTTCATAGTTTTGTACAAATTTACCAACACAAGTAAAATCAGGGGAAAATCTACAATTGTGTACAAATATTCATTAGCAGTTTAGAAGATATTATGCAAATACTGAGAATGAGTAATGGCTAGAAGTTGACCATTGTAGAAGGAAGGATAAAAGAAATAGAGTTATTGTTAAAAAATAGAACTAAGTTTATCATATAACTCAAATTGTAAGTGTTAATGTAATCTAACATCTTAGACGGGTAATATAAATATTCAGAGATTTATAAAAGCAAGGCAAACAGGAGTAGTAGGGTGAAAAAAAACCTGACAAAATATAGGCAATACCAGTTTGAAAACAGAAATGTCATTCATTAGTTATGACTGTTATAGGTTAAGTTAGGGATTTACATAAAATACAATTCTATATATATAGTTCTAAGTTTATCTGATAATGGTTTCTCTATGGTAGAACATTTTCCCTATGGTTTTTAATAGAACCCACACTATGCTGAAGATAAAAGTTTCTATCTAATTTGAAGACTCTTTATTAAACACCAATATAGTAAGCTAGAATAAAGAAGCTTCTACACAATCATTTGATCTGCTAGAAATGGCAAAAAATCTCTCAAATCACGCCCATACCATCTTACGTAAGTATAAGAAACATTAATGTTGACTTGGGATTAAACAACAACTTGATCGATGCTGAAAGTAGAAATTTCTTGTTTTTTGATGTTTGATTCAACTAGTGTCTGTCTATAATTTGAATGCCTTCTAAATATTGGGTCATCCCATAAATGTGGGTTTTTTTATACATCATTTATTTTTCAAAATTAAGATGCACAAAGTTCTTTTTTAATCTAAAATATACTCTCCTTTATTTTCTACAATGCTCTTCCATCTATCTGGTAGACTTGCAAGGCCCTTCTTCCAAAATTCACTTGCCCATGACGAAAAATACTCCTCCAGTACTGTTCTGACCTCATCTACAGAATTCATATTTTTTCAATCCAAATGATTTTGAAGATTGTGGAATAAATGATAATCAGATGGGGCAATATCTGGTGAATATAGTGGGTGGGGCATTGCTTCCCATTAAAACTGCTCCAGCCTTTGGAATGTCATCCACACTGTATGTGGCTGAGCATTATTCTGATGGAAGAACACCGTTCATCTTGAAACCAAAGATGGTAATTTTTCTTCTAGTGCTGACTTAAGCCACTCAAGCTACTCACAGCACACATTCACTCTCTGCACGAAATTAGACTCAGAAAGTTTGTGAGGAACCCACTGACCCAATTTGCTGACTTTTCAGATGGCATGCAGGTGTTGATGAATGGTTGAATGACCAAATCCAAGCTTCTCTGCTAGCTCAAGTTATGATGGGATTTTGTTCCACCAGGGTTTGCAGCACATCCCCATTGAGCTCTACAGATCTTCCAGGATAAGTCTCATCTTCTAGACTGTAGTCTCCAGCTTGGAATTTCTAGAACCACCATTGACACTGGCTTACGCTTATTGTCTGATCCCCATATACTGCATTAATATTCCTCACACTTACTGTTGCATTGTTGCTGTTATTGAACTCATAAAGCAAAATAATCCAAATATGCTCCTTTGTCACTTCCATTATAGCTTTGAAAAAATAACTGTTAAAATTGAACTGCACTCTTCAAAACTTGCAAGGTAAAATGACTACCTGCTTTTATAGCAAGTTGATGCAGGTAGTTTATCCTGTCTCTCTCCGACTTTTAGCTCATGCAATTGAAAAAAACTGCATTATTTATCAGATGACCCAATAGTTAGGGATTTTACTTCAATCATTCAACACTTCAGAAAATTTGCTATCTCACTGCTTGAGGCTTCCTAACAAATATGCATCCTTGTCCCACATATAATTCACTTTTCTTTATTAATTAATTAAAAACTATCCTAAGAAACAATTACTGATGTTGAGTAAATTACCAGTATCACACTTTTTTTTAATGTAGTAGATTCCTCAACATTACACTTAATTTCATATATTTAAATGATTGCCAGTGGGCGTAAATGATGACAGTCATGTGATGCTCCTATTAAAGCATTTTAATACCAACATCATTAACACACAATCTATTTTCCTATCAACAAGTTCTCAAAATGTTCATCTATTTTTATAGTAAACTTATTAAGAAAACAAAAATATATTCATTTTCATTGATCAATTTGTTTTAGAAAATGGGGACATTATATTGATTTGGGGGTCAGATCTATTTGGATACACCACAATCAGCAATCTGTCTCAAAAGTGTGCTTCTTAATTTACCCACAAATGGCTTTGCACATACAGTTGAATGATTGTATATTAGACAAATTTCAAGCAATTTAATCTAGCTAAAACATTTGGTTAGATGAACTTTTTTAGTATTACTTTTGTGTAATAAAATAACAACTCTATGAGTCTAAATATTGCATTAGTTATCATATTTTCCTCCTGTGTCTTGTTAATAGATGCAATGCCTTAAATTGTCTTGCAATACTGGAGATTTAACATGTTCACAAAATTAATCTTTATTTCTTCTGTTGTACACATGCATGCACAACACACATACACATGCAGACACAAGTTCACTCACAGACACTGTAGTCATCTTTGTCTTTCATCCTTCCAGGTTTGATAAAATAAAGTGCAATTAAAATTGACTAACAGCCTCCTCTCAAAACTACTGGCCTTGTACCTAAATCAGAAGCAATTATTATTATTATCATTGTTGTTGTTATTAAGGTGGTGAGCTGGCAGAATTGTTAGCACATGGGGCAAAATGGTTAGCGGCATTTTGTCTGTCTTTACATTCTGAGTACAAATTCCACTGAATTTGACTTTGTGTTTCATCATTCTGGGTCAATAAAATAAGTACCAGTTCCCACTTCCCCAAACTTGCTGGCCTTGTGCCAGAATATGAAACAATTATTAAAGCGGTGAGCTGGTAGAATCATTAGCATACTGAACAAAATGCTTAACAACATTTTGTCTATCTTTACACGAGTTCAAATTCTACCAAGATCGACTGCTGTCATCCTTTCAGGGTTGATGAAATAAGTTGAGCACTGGAGTCAGTGTAATTGATTAGCCTACTCCCATCAAAATTTCAGGCCTCATGCCTATAGTAGAAAGGATTATTATTATTGTTGTTGCTATTTAGTTAAATGAATAGGACTGAACTCATCTCTGCATATCCTGTCCTAGACATATGATACTGATACTGTTAGTGTTTCATTTGAACTTCTCAAAGTAGATGCTAGAAATGTTATTGATGTATAATAAACTCAATAACATGCAGATCATTAAAAAACGTAAACACTTAACATAAGAGAATATGCCCAGGATGCAAAATTTAAAATGTTCATGTTAAATACATTATACCAAAAAATTGAAATGTTGAGGAAACTTATTACACCCAACTTACATTTTTAAAAGAAAATATATTAACTCTAAGAGTAATGTGAAGCTTTTCATAAAGATCTCTTGGCACAGAGAGAGAAAGAATGAGAGAGAGAGAGAGAGAATTTTAGACTAAGGATATTTTCAAATATAATTCAAAACTATGAAGAA
>NC_043014.1:29810287-29830287 GCF_006345805.1 Octopus sinensis | reverse complement strand
TTCATTATGCAACTCTTTCCAAAATTTAAAAAAAAAGTTGTAAATATTGTGATGAGTAGATACTCTTTGGGTTTATATAAGGCTACTACAAAGGCAAGAGAAGCTGCAGTGTATTCTATGTATGAAATATTGTCCAATGCAAGTTATGAAGCCAGTGAAAACACTGACATTTAGAAACAAAATATGAAGAAAACATGAACAAACTTTCAAAGAAGATGGCAAGAACTACTTTGATGACAAAAGAAGTTATAGAGATCATTTTTCTCTTCTAGACACCAACGATTGAATTATGGATCCATTTCCATTTCAGGCACAAGTAAAAACTGTAAAATATTTCACTATAAATGGAGAGCTTTTGTTGCATTTTCATGTGACACTTTAGTTATGTCAAGTTTCATTCAGTATAATTTAGCAGATTTTTAGTTAGGTGTGAAAAATGAGTAGCCAGAATAGACATCCAAAGCACTGGAATATTTAATGTCATTCCCAACTATATATTTATGTAAGAAGGCTTTTTCCCAGCTGTTTTATATAAATCCAAATGCTGAAACAGGATGAATGTAGAACTTGATCTCTGACTACCATTGCACCTGAAATCCAGAATATTGTATTGACAAAGCAGCATCAACCCTCAAATAATTTTTTTTTTATAAATACTGCCATTTTATTATCTTTTAACTGAGAGATGAAGCAAATAAAATTCATTTGCTGTTAGTTAATAAAATCAGCTTGTTGAGCAAATAAACCTTTCATAAGTTTGGGGATCCATAACAATTCATTTAAATATAAGGGACTCATGATAGTGAGAAGGTGGGAAACCACTGTACTGTATCAGTATTTTTAAAAAAGCATTTAATTGTATATTATTAGTTCTAAAGTGTGTAACCAGCAAGCAAAGAGCTAACTTAGAAAATACATCCTGAACTACATTTCCAAGATATAACTGGAAGTTTTTCAAGCTCTTAATTTATGCACATGAAGTAAAATTTACATGATGAGCATTGCTTTAATATACCAGAAATAACAGATACAAATAATTAATGTATCAAAATGAAATTAGAAGACATCTAAAAGTCAAAAAGATAAAAGCTTGCAAACTAAAGATTGGATATAGGTTTAAAATGCAAGTACCAAATGAGAATCCAGATAGCCAACTGTCACTCCCTTCTCACATTCTTATGAAATTACCCACCCTTACCAGATCCACCTCTGTAATCTTCCTTATATTCACCTCTTATAACTTGAGATTATGCTCTCCATGACCACACTCTTATCTTCCTTCTAGAAACTGTCAGCCACTCCCATATAATGCAGTGTAGTCATATATCTCCTCTATAGCAAGACACCCAGGCTTGTCACTCATTCATACTTAATTCTTCAACAGGAAGTATAAAACCTACCCTTTTTTCAAATACCCTCCCACTCAACCAAGGTTTTTTTCCTTTCTTTTCTTTGCCTTGTAAGTTTCTTGGTGATCTCAGAAGTGCAAATGTCATGGAAAAGTATCCAGTACACACTATCAAGTTGTTGGTATTAGGAAAGGCATCCTGCCATAGAGACCAAACCAATGCTGACATCAAAACCCAAAGTAATCCTGTAGCTTGTCAGATCCTGTTAAACCATCCAGCCCATGTCAGTATGAAAATGTTAATGAGGAAGGTGATGATGATTCCCTCATAACATACTACAAGCACTTTGCACATAATAAATATAATTTCTCCAAAGAATTAGAAATATTTTTATTAATTTTTCATATAAATATCAGAAGACATTATCATCAGACAATAAAACGAATTCAGTAACATAATTTTCATCTACAAAAACTGACAAGTTCAATCTCCATGTCTCTCTTATTAACAACCTTCTGCTCATATCCCTAAAGCATTCAAACCAGTTAGATTTGGCCTCTCACACCTATCCTACAATGTCATTCTAAAAATAAACAATCATATCATTGAAATCTTGAAGCCACAAGATTATGCAAGATTAATTCAAAACAATGTGAATAAGTATAATATCTGACAAATTGAATAATCGTAATGATAAGGGTTTAAACTAACAGGTAAGCTATTTATATGTATTGGTAATATAACTATAATGGCCTACTTGTTCCATCACATACAAAAGTGTGTCTTTCTTTGATGAATTTCTTCATACCAATTGAATTCTGACTAATCTTTGCAAGACTTTGATCAAGCCATTTCTATTTATGCTACAATAGTTTTTACATCATGATAATTAGGTGTATGATCTAATTACAATGTACATCATTTCTAATGGTAATATATCAAATCCCAGAGTAAGAGAAGCACTCTTGCTCACGCTCTCTCTCTCTCTCTCACACACACACACACACACACACACACACACACACACACACACACACACACACACACACACACACACACAAGTGGAAGCTACAAGATGACATAGTTGAACTTCAAATGAGCAAAGCATCAGAATACTGAAAGCTTCAAAGACCTAAAGCTCAGAAATATGTTGTGCTTGAAAGATTAAATATACATATATAGAAATACACACATATACATGCGCATGCGTGTGTTTCTAAGTGCATGTCTGCACTTAAAGATTCTGAAAGGAAAGGGGCATGGAAGTGCTACTATGAAAGGCTACTAAACATAGACAGAGCCTTCTGAACCCAACAGAAGGGCTAGTCATTCTAGATGACAACAATATGATAAATATAGCAATTAAGGATATGAAGACAGTGGAAGCTTCTGGTTCATCAAGAATGACTTATCTGGCAGTGTGGGCTTTGGCCTAGTCACTTGTATACTTGAATACAGGTTTTACAAGAAGATATCATACTTAGTAACTTACATAGCAATGTTATAGTCAACTGTTATAAGATTAAAGGAAATGTTTTAGAGAGAAGTAATTACAGGGATGTTAAACTGTTGGACCAGGTCATGAAAATTATGGAACTAATTATGAAGAAAATTAGACTAGATAAGATGGAGCTTTTGTGCCAGGAAGAAGTACTACTTATGCTCTCTTCATAGTAAAGTAATTGCAGAAGTATTTAGCCAAAAGTAAACTGCTGCACTTGGCTTTCATTGACTTGGGCTTTCGACAGTGTCCCTTGCTTCCTGAGACTGTGGTTGCCATAGAAGCTAGGAGTGGATGAAAGGAAAGTGAGAGTCAATCAAGCCATGTACAGAGATGATATCAGTTAGTGAGAGCAATAAATTTAAATATACACATATATATCATCACCATCTTCATCATTTAATGTTCATGTTCCATGCTGGCATGGACTGGATGGTTCAATGCTTGCTTTGGTATGGTTTTTAAAGACGGATGCCCCGTTCCAACTACCAACCAGTTTACAGTATATAGTTGGTGCTTTTTGACTGGCACTAGCATAGTGAGGTAATCATACATCTTGCAAGATCCCCCTTGACTGAGTGGGGCTACAGTAAAGACAGTGGCTTTATGCCAGGAAATGAGAGGCTAAAGCATGAGAGAAGGGGCTAGAACAGAGCATATTTCCTGCAGTAGAGAAGCTACATAGCTATTCACATTACAGAGAATGTAGGAGTGATAGAGGAAAGGGATAAAATAGTAGTGATGAAGGGTCAAAGTGAACAAACACACAAGGTATAAAGTGAACAGCAGTGAGTGAGGAAAGGAGATATAAGGAATCTGGACAGTGAGAGGTTGTAAGAATGTATGGGAAAGTGAATGGGTGAGGGAGTGATTATTATAATAAACAGATGTTGAGGGATGGTATGTAGGGAATGCAGGGAAGAGATGGTGACAACCATAGAAATTAGACAGGGTGATGTGTGGGTGTAGTGATTGGTAGATAAGGAGTGGGTTGAACAATGAGACATGTGGGTTGTAGGAGAGCAGGATATGACTGATAGTGCAGAAAAAGTTGGGGTGAGGAACATCAGTATAATAATGATGGTAGAGTAGACAGAGGAAGGATAAAAGAGGATGAGAGAAGGAGTGAGAGCCAGGAGGGACAGAAAATGAAGGAAGGATAACAAGTGAAATGGGTCAGGTGGTAAGAAGGATAAGTGGTATTATGGAAAACCTCACATTTAGTTACAGCAGCAGAATACTGCAGTTAGAAAGATGATGGGAAGGTGAAAATATCTTGAGAAAGAAATAGAGCAAGGAGTATGTGCATATATATATATACACATAATGCTTCCAGAATCTCAGTTTCACCTAAATGAGTGGCTCTTTATGAGAACCACATATCATCAGTTGTCCCGGTCCATTGTCATCTCTTTTGTGAGGTTCAAGGTCACCACTTTGTCCCAAGTTTTCCTTGGTTGCCCTTTTCTGTAAGTTTCATATACATTCAATGATGAGCACCACTTTATACAGTTGTTCTCATCCATATGCATCACATGTTCATACCAGCACAGTCTTATTACATGCACCTGATTCCTTCTATGTAAAGTTTTTTGTCTCAGCACATTTGTACTTTGTTGTGCATGCACAACTTATATTGTACATCCAAAGGAGCATGCTAGCTTCATTTCTTTCTAGCTCCTGTGGGTCCTGCACATTCAAGGCATATGTCTTACTACCATGCAGAAGTGCAGTTCTAACACAATCTGCCCTTCACATTGAAGGAAAAGATCTTTCTGGCAGCAATGGTAGTGGCTCCCTGAACTTCCAAGGGGTGCATGGAATTGATTTTTGAAATGAGGAAGAAACAAGACAGCTGGAGTTCTGTGATGAAAATGACCTAATGATTTGCAATACCAACTTCAGTAAACCAACCAGTCACTTGATAATCTATAAATTCAGTGACCATACTAGCCGATGGACTATATTCTCACCAGAAAATGAGATTCATGGCTGCTCATAAATACAAAGTCCTTTCCTGGTGAAGATTGTACCCCTCAACATAGGTTACTTATTAGTGACTTCAAACTGCAGGTACCAAGAATTTCAAGAAGCCAATTTGGAAAAGAAAGATCTGGAAACTTAAGGATCCTTTGAATAGTCAGAGGTTTAGAAACCTAACTGAAGTATTAGATGAGAAAGAGCAGGAGTTACAGACTTGCAATATAGAGGACAACTGGAAGTTTCTAAGAGACAACTTACTGAGAGCCACAGATCAAATTTGTGGATGATGCAAAGTCACAACCAGACCTAGGGTGACATGGTGATAGAACAATGCAGTTAGCAAGGCTGTTAGAACAAAGAAACAGGCTTAGAAGGACTGGAAGGCTGGTGATAGCAAGGAGCTATATCAGACAGCTAGAAGGGAAGCAGGTATACTTAGCCAAGGGTGAAGCAGGAAAGAAGAAGTTTGCCAATGTTCTGCAGCAGTGGCTTGAAGTATTTCGGTTTGTAAGACAGTGTGCCAGGGAAAATTGTGATGTTGTGGGAGGGAAGTGTGTTTGCATGGATGATGGTTCGCTTGCAGTTAGTGACTCTGAAAAGAAAAAACTTGCAAGTGCCACTATGAAAAGGCTACTAAATGTAGAGAACTCTTGGAAGAAGGAGAATCTGCTTTATGTTGATCCAAAAGGGACCAGCAATACAAAGAGACAGTAGTAATGTAGACAAAGTCATGAAGATGGGGAAAGCCCTTGGCCCATCAGGAATAACCACTGAGATGCTTAAAATATCTGGCAATGTGGGTTATGGTCTAGTCGCCCATATAGTTAATCAGTTAGTACATGGAGTCATGACTAATGTAGCAGCACCATAGTCAACTACTACAGAAGTAAAGGTGACACCTTAGATAGAAATAATTACAGAGGTATCAGATTTTTGGATCAGGTGATGAAAGTCATGGAGAGGGTCATAGTCCAACTAATTAGGGAGAGAGTTAGTCTAGATGAGATGCAGTTTGGATTTGTGCCAAGAAGATGCACCACTGATACTATATTTCTGGTAAGGTAGCTGCAGGAGAAGTACCTAGCCAAAGATAAACTTCAAAATTTGGCTTTTGTTGACATGGAGAAAGCCTTTGATAGGGTCCCCTGATCCCTTATCTGGTGGTCAATGTGGAAATTAGGTATAGACGAGGGGTTGGTGAGAGCTGTACAAGCGATGTACAGGGATGCAGTCAGTAAGATGAAGGTTGATAATAAGTATAGTGCTCAATTCAGGGTTCAAGTAGGGGTTCATCACGGATCAGTACTCAACCTCCTCCTGTTCATCATAGTCTTCCAGGCAATAACAGGAATTTAAGATGGGCTGCTCCTGGGAGCTTCTCTGTGCTGATGACATTGTTCTCATAGCTAAATCACTACCAGAACTAGAGAAGAAATTTCAGGTGTGGAAGCAAGGTCTGGAATCGAATGGCCCTGCTTGAGCTGTAGGAAAGGTGTAGGTAGAAATTCCATAAGATGTACCCAGTGCAAGCTATAGACACATAAGAAGTGCAGCAATATCAGAGGTAGGTTAACTGAGAAAATAGTTTTGTGTATGGAAGGTGCACAGGTACAATAAAAACTAAAAATGTACAGAAAATAGACTCCATCAAATGCCAAAGGGTAAGCTAGAGGGAGTTGATAGCTTCTGTTATCTAGATGCCCAAGTCAGTAGTGGAAGTGGATGCTCTGAGAACGTAACTGCAAGGATAGGGATAGGCTGGGCAAAGTTCAGAGACCATCTACCTCTGTTGGCAATAAAGTGAAAGACAGACTGTATGATGCCCATGTGCAAACAGCCATGCATAGGCTTGAAAGAAATGAAGCTAGTATATTTCACTGGATGTGCAATGTGAGTGCGTATGTACAACAGAGTGTAAATGTCTTGAGAGAAAAGTTGGGCATAAGAGGCATCAGATGTGGTGTGCAAGAGATGACTGTGCTGGTATGGTCATGTGATGCATATAGACAAGGGCAGCTGTGTAAAGAAGTGCCCATCTCTAACTGTGGAGGGAATCTGTGGAAGAGGTAGACCTAGGAAGATATGGGACGAAGTGGTGAAGCTTGATCTTTGAACATTGGGCCTCATGGAGGCAATGACTAGTGACCGAGACCTTTGGCAATATGCTGTGCTTGAGAAGACATGTCAAGCCAGGTGAAATCAAGGTGGCTGATGCTGGTGTCACATAATTAGCACCTGTGCTAGTGTCGCATAACTAACACCTGTGTTAGCAGCATGTAAAAAGCACCTTTCGAGCACTGGTCACAGAGGCAATGACAAATGACTTAGACCTTCAGCAATAAGCTGTGCTTGAGTTGAAGACCCATCAAACCAAGTGAAATCATAGTCATGGCATATACTGGTGTCATGTAACTGGCAACTGCGCTGGTGGCACACAAAAGCACCCATTACACTCTCAGAGTTGTTGGCATTAGGAAGGGCATCAAGCCATAGAAACCATGCCAAATCAGACTGGTCAAACCGTCTAACCCATGCCAGCATGGATAACGGACGTTAAATGATGATGAAATGTCCATATATTTACATATTTGTATGCATAGACACTTCCATAACATAGCAGTTTGGCATTAGAGATCGTTAGAGATCAATAGAATAAGTACCAGGCTTAAAATATGTAAGTACTGGAGTTGATTCATTTGACTAAGATTCCCATGGCTGCAGTCCAATGACTGAAACAAGTGAAAGATGAAAGAAAGGTATGTATACACACACATACACCAACACAAGGACTGCCATTACCAACCCATCAAACTCAACAGCATTAACAAAATGGATCAACTCCATCTAATAGGTTATAAAGAAGAAAAAAAGCAATAAGATAATGTGATGTTCTTGTGTATTTTAAATGGTGACTGAAATGTTTAACTAAACAGCAACAACAATAAAATTAACAAGAACATTATGAGGGAAGGTAAGCCTACAGTTGAAGACTTCTGGAAGAAGTTCACTGTAATGTATGTTGTGGATAAGAGAGCCGAGTCATTGGGAAAATGGCTGGCTTGACTTATCTGAAACTATGAACTTTCCACGAGCAGAAAGTTTACATCAAATTCTGAAAGATACAGTGACACTTGCAAATCATGTAGGTCTTTGAAGAGAAGGAGGTTTGTCTGATGCTGTTAGAAGAGCAAACTAAGAATACAGATGAGAATATGGAAATTCTATTAACTGTACTTAAATAGACTGCAAAAAATACTGCTACAGGGTTGACATTTAAAGATGAAGGTCTAAAAGTTTTTGCTGATAACAACCCTAACCATGAACACAACACAAACATTACAGGAGAATTTACAAAGAGTTCAGTTCCTGCACTGAATTGTACAAAGAAATAATGCACAGTATAAACATCAAACAATTTTGGAAAAGTTCTTTGCCTTTCAAGTAATTGATGATGATGAACTATAAAACAGAAGACAGTAATCCTCATCCTTCCTATAACTCTTCAGATAGTAGTCAACATCTTTTGTCATGAGAATGTCCCCTGTTACAGTATTATGGTTCTTATTTATTTCCTAATGTATTTCTTTTCAAATGTTCTTTTTTTTTTGTACACTTGGTGGGGTTTTTTTCTCCCAAAAAGTATCTGTTGGAATTCATTACTTTATAACATGAGGATATCGATACAGATACGCACACACATACATTTATATACAAATTTGTGTGTGTGTGTGTGTGCATATACATATATATCAACACATAAACTTATACATCTATATACATTTAAACGATGATGTAGTATTTCTTGTGTGTACAGTTAGATATACAACTGCTAATGATTAGTTTAGAGTTTCACGTAGTCTACCTTCAGTAAAGTGATGTGGTTACCACTGGGCTACTTAATAATATTACCAGTTAAGATACACAGAGCAAACATTGTGGAAGTGTGATAAACATAAGATGCAGTTTATATAATTTGTTCCCAATGTATGTTTCACCATTTCTGTTATTTGCATTCTTTGCAGCAGATGTTCTGAGTACAATTGGATTGTGAACCACAACAGTCCATTAGATGAATACTTTACTGAACTATGTTACACAGATTAAATACTTGAAGTTGGACAGAGGGCAAGAATTTTTATAAGTATGTTGAAAATGAATTAAATAAAGAGCTAGAAAGAGAGGGAGAGAGAGAAGGAGGAAGAAAAGGGAATAAGGGGAACAGAGAGAGTGCAAATTGGGTGTGTTTTTGATGGATCAACTTTAGATGGATACCAATCCTGTAATTGCTTTAGAAATTAAGTTTTGAAACCAAATGTACACATTAATACAAACATACAAAGATAGAATATAAAACGATCATGATCTTACATTCGGTTAGGAATGTACTCAGAGATAAACAAATAGATAAATAAATATACACATAGAGCATGACATATCTACCCAAAGATATGTGGGTCTAAATACAAAGATATATTTACATACACATACATATATATATATATATATACAAATGTACACACACACATACGCAAATATATATATACATATACCTAGAATCATGTACACACACCGTATGCACACATATGTATGTATAATTTTTCTTAGCTTTATTTAAGTTCTTCTCAAGAGAGTTCCTGGCATTTGTAAATATGTGGTTGAGTTGGTGTGTTGGATGAGCTGTCAGTGCACACACCCATGTCTTACAAATCTTCACTGTGCCATTAGGTTTTTGTGTAAATTTGTAGGTACATAGCCTAATGCACATATGATGATAGGTACAAATGAGAATTTATCAGGGTACAAGAGCTGTAAGTTCTGCATGAATAAATGAATGAGTGTGTGCGTGTTCATGTATGTGTTCCTTCCATTTCCCTTTTTGTTTATCATCCAACATACATGTATTTATATATTTCAGGCACAAAAGCCCATTTTCAGAAGGATATAGTAAAAGAAATATGTCCACATAAATCCTGCCATTTCTGTGTCTATGTTGACTCATATTTCTTTCACTATATCCTTCTGAAGGTGGGCCTTTGTCCTGAAATATATAAAAGTCTTTCAACTTTCCTCTCTGCATTGTCAAAAGCTTCTCTAATTTCCTTTTTGTACTGCAGTGCTTCAAATAAACTGTAACATTCTCATACACATATGTCCTTGATATGTAGGAAAGGTATAGGCTGGAATACCATATGGTGTACCCAGTACCAGCTATGGACGCATAACAGTTGCAGTGGAATCATAGGAAGGTTTAACAGAGAAAGTAGTCTTTGTATGTGGAGTATAGGAGCAATAAGCACTAGGGACACACAGGAAATACTAACCTGTGTGTTTCTGTTACCAAGATGACTTAATTAGTAGTGGAGGAGGATGTAATGAAAGCATACTTGATAAAATAAGAATAAGATTGAGAAAGTTCAGAGCAATTACTTCTGTAAGCAACAAAAAAAATCTCTCAGTGAAAGACAGATTGTATGATGCTTATGTAAGAACAGCAATGCTACTTGATAGTGAGACGTGGTCCCTAAATGTAGAGGACTAAAGAGGAATGAAGCATGTATGATTCAAAAGATGTGTATCATCAGCAAGTATGTATGACATAGTGCAAAGATATTGAGACAAAAATTAGGCATTAGAAGAATCTAATGTGGTGTACAAGAGAGAAGACTGAGATGGTATGGTACATTCCACTTGCTGCAATCATTTGAGAACAGAATCAGCATTTTCATTCCTGTACTTTGTCGCTAACAGTTACCTCACTGTCTTTATTATCATCCCTGACTATACTATTTTCAACTGATCACTCTTGTTATGTACCTTCAGTAACCTTTCCTTCCTCTCAGAGCTACATCTTAGACCTGCCATACCTCAGCTTTAACATCTCTCCTATCTGTGTGGCACTTTGGGCAATTGTCTTCTACTTTAGCCCTTGGCTAACCTAAGCCTTGTGAGTAGACTTGGCAGAAAATAACTGAAAAAACCCCCATCGTATATGTACACACACACGTGTGTGCATGTATATTACTGTCTTCTTGCTTCAACTTCATGTGATAGTTGTAAACAAGAGTCACTGAGTTGCAAGCAGTGTTCTTTGTTCTTAATCTTATGCGGAAACATACTTGGTCACAAGGAAATATTACCTCACTTGGAAACAGGTGAGGATTAGTGACAGGAAGGACATCCAGCCACAGAAAAATCCACCTCAACAAGTTCCATCTGATCTATGTGAGCAGGAACAGTAAACATGTGTACATACATAAATATACATTTATATAACTATGGACACACACATATATATATGTATATATATATACACTTTATTTGTGGATTAAGGCTACCATTGGTTTCATGTCAAGGAAGTTCTAAACAATTATCAAGCCTATCTCATGGAATACTGGTGTTTGTCTCTATTTTGGATTAAAACAATTGATAATTGTTAAGGGCTTCCTTAACATGAAACCAACGGTAGCCTTAATCCACAAATAAAGAATCTTTATTCACCATTGTGGTGTTGAGCACTCATTTTCATTGTTCAATATTTACACACACACACACAACTTTATATATATATATATACTAGACTTACTGCCCAGCCTTGCAATTCACAGAATTGTTTGCCAGTTTGTAGAATGGGAATTCACAGTACTTATGCATGTATATATATTTAGCCTAACTTCTGGACTTATTTAATTGGAACTATCAAAACAATAGTAATCAATTTACATGAGTAGAAACTTTTTTGAACAATTTTTATCCTGAAAATCACTTGCTACTTTTGTTTTGAAGTGAAAGAGAGGAAAAAGTGAAAGATGTATGAATGTGTATATGAAATGGATATATGCGTGTGTGTGTGTAAATGTGAGAGAGAGAGAGAGAGAGAAAGAGTGCCACTTACACATACATGAGAACATACACATTCACTCACTTTCTCTCTCCCTTGCACACACGCACATGTACATACAAAAAAGATGTTCGCATATGTATTGATGTATGTACGTATACATGACAACACACCCCTTCACTCATTCTGTTTCACACACACAAGTCCATTTCATATACATGTACATACATCTTTCACTTTCTCCTCTCTTTCACTTTAAAACAAAAGTAAATTGATAAAAAATTTTTTTACAGAAATTAACAAAGTCATGTTCATTTAAAAATATTTCTAAATGATTAAAATATTGTGTATGTCAAAAAGTCAACAGTAGTTTTTTTTTCTTAGAGAGTGAAGACAGTGAACGTGCGTTTGTGTTGACTGACATTCTATGACATTCATTATATGTGTGTGTATTCTGTATGTGTGTTGATGTCATGGAAGCCATGTATTTTTCTCATCAAGAAATAACAAAAATTGTGTTTAATTGTTTAAACAGAGGTTCAAATGTCACAAAAATTTGTACTGCATGTAAAAGAAAATTAAGATAAAATATACTATTTCTGAGATATTTCAGTTACACACAAATATTCCTAAAGTTTTAGTATTATTTATCTCTCTGTATGTCTCTCTCTCTCTCTCTTTATATATATATATTATATATATATATAATATATATATATATATATATATAGATATGTTTAATGGAAGAAATAAGATGGAAAAACACTGAAGATTTGTTTTACGAGACAAACAAAAATATATTTAAATTGTCACATCAAAAGTATTATAATATACAAAATAGGATTTTTTTACCTCTAATAAAATGACCCATTTCACTAAAGCTTTTCAAATTTTGAGTGTTAATACCAAATGGACCAGATGGACAGAGGGTAGTTAGGGAAAAGTTGGCACTATTCCATTTGAAATCAGAAACTGAATTACTAAAATCAAGAGCTTTAAACATTGAAGATAAATATAAAAACATCAATTAAGAGATGCACAAGGAAATAAATAATCACATCAACGAACAATCTCTAGAAAACATTGTTAATCTTTGGAAGGAAGTATGTGAAACTGAAGAAAGAAATTCCAGTGCTGGAAGAAAAGTGATAGAAAAATTCCCCTACCACACCTTGCACAAACAAAAGAATCATTTCAAACTTCAGCACCACCCAATGGAAAGAACTGAACTACAAAATAATGAAGAAATAATAATTAAAGAAGTGGATAAAGGGAGTGTGGTGGTAGAAATGGACACATTATACTACAAAAATCTAGTAGTATCCATGCTAAATAATGACAAATACTATGCAAAAATCAGAGATTACACCCCACACAAAAATAATGAAAAACCTCTTCACTAATTCAAATCCATGGAAAAAACCTAACACAAAAAATAAAAAGAAAGAAATAGACTACTTAACAAACTTTAAATGTAAACCAGGCCTATTCTATGGTCTACTGAAAATTCACAAAAGCCAGGCTATAAATGAAGCCATCAAAAATTCACCAAAGGCATACATACATACACGAACACCAGGAAACCTAAAATTATGGCCCATTATAGCTGGACCATCCTGTGAAATATAAAGACTAAGTTGTTTCAAAGACATCCTCCTGAAACCATTTCTAAAATACATCAAAAGTTACGTTAGAGATGGCTTAGATATATTAAATCATCTATTGGAAAAGGTCAAGGAAGAAACACTCATGGTCGAATTTAATGTGATAAACCTATACACCAACATACCCCATAATTATGGAATAGAAGCAATTCAGTTCTGGGTGGGCAACAGAAAAGACTTCATAATTGAATCTATAAAATTCATCCTACAAAACAACTATTTCATGTTTGACACCACTGTTTATTGCCAAGAAATCTCGAATTGTCATGGGGACCAGGGCAGCCCTGGTTATTGCCAAACTAACAATAGGCTATTTAGAAATAACAATATATCAGGAGTCATTTTCAAAATTTGGAAACCCTTTTTCCCAATACATAAAAGAAAACTGGAAAAGATTTTTGGATGACTGTTTCATCCTCTGGAATGAAAACACAGATAAAGTACTGGATTTCAAAAGACTCTTTAATAGCATTAATACAAACATACAATTAGAATGGAACACAACCAAGAAGAACTCACATTCCTATATATACTGGTTAAAAAAATAAACAAAAAATAGAAATGGACATATTTTACAAAACTACAGATGCGAAACAATACCTATTATTTAGTGCATTCCATCCAAGACACATTAAAACAAATGTCCCCTTCAACCTTGCAAGAAGGATTTGCACTGTAGTGTCCAGACACTATCCAATTCAACTCATAGATGATAGGATTAAGTGTGCAAAATTAATTGACATAAAAACATTAAGAAAAGTCAAACACAATAACAAACCAACTCTGAAAATACTACTTTATGTATCCACATACAACCCCAGAAACAATGAAGCATTTAACATCATTGCCCCAAATCTCCCAATACTCCATAAGGACCCCAAACTAAAGGAAATTCTGCGTACACATAAGAAAAAGCAAAAAAATAAAAATAAAAAAATAAGAAAATCCTCACAAATGCTAAATTATTCTCAAGAATAGTGGATGCAAGAGTAAAAAAATGTGGTTGATCTAACTGTGGAACATTCCCAATCTTTTGGAAGGATCAGAATTCCCTTTTAAACAAGGGCAAAAATTCAAAATTAAATCCAATTTCACTTGTGCCTCTGAAAACCTCATTTATGTCATACGGTGCTTGGGCTGTCATAAAAACTATATAAGCACCATAGGAATGTCACTTAGATGTAGATGTACAGTTCATAGACAATAGATCTCTTCCCCACAATATCGCCAGATACATCTCAGTGAACACACTGACAGATGTGCAGAACAACTGCAACCACAATTCCTAATCTTCCCATTATATCAATGTGCTATTTGGTCTTCAACTCAAGTTCAACTAAATAAAGAGGCCTCATTTATCGAAAAATACAAGCCAGAACTGAATATAAACTCATATTGATAAAAGTTACCAGGACTATAAATTTAGGCAGTATCTCAGGATTAATATACTAACAATTATAACTATAAAGATTAGGTAATTCTTAGTAGATATTATATTAATATTTATTTCCCTTTTACTGAAAAATGCCTTTGTAACCAATTATCCCTCCCTAACAAACAAAATTTCTCATTTCAAGTTGCATCGAACATTCAAAATTTGAAAACCATGAGCGAAACCGGTCATCTTATTAGAGGAAAAAAATTCGATTTTTATTGTATAATACATTCGCCATGACAATTTAAATATATTTCTTAGTCTAGTAAAACAAATCTTCTGTGTTTTTTCATCTTATCTCTTTCCTTGTATATTCAACCATCAATCATGTATAATTACCAATCATACTTTCTCACCCATATATATATATATATAATATATATATATATATATATATATATATATATAATCATAATCTAACATTCATTTTCTATGCATGGGTAGGACAGTTGACAGGAGCTGGCCAAGTAGAAAAACTACCCTAGGCTACTGTGTCTGTTTTGGCAGGGATTTTATGGCTGGATGCAGAGCGGACCTAGTGCTTTTTATGTGGCACAGGTGAAGTTAGTTTTGGCATGAATATATATAACTTGTTTACTTCTCTTTGCTTATAAATCTTTTCTTTCTTGCTGTTGTTGTTTTATTATAATTTTAACAATATTTATGTTAATGATAATGTTCCATATTTAAGCACAATGCCAACAGCTTTTAGGTGGAGAGGTTAGTCAATGCCTAGAACCTAGTACTTGACTGGTACATTATCTTATTAATCTCTTGAAGGACAAAAGTCAGAGTTAACTTTGGCAAGATCTGAATCAGTATGTAATGAGCTGCAACTACATATCATAAAGCATTTTGTCTGACATTATAATGATTATGCTTATCCATAACCTTTAGTAAAAATGGCTTCTGATTTAGGTACAAGGCCAGTGGTAAACATTAGGAAGGGCATCCAGTTGTAGTCATATATATATACACAAACATATATATAAATATATATATACATATATATATATGTATATATATATATACATATATATGTATATATATACATATATGTAAGTATTTATATATATATATATATATATACACACACACATATATATATACATATATATATATGTATGTATATATATACATATATGTAAGTATTTATATATATATATATATATATATATACACACACATATATATATGTATGTATATTATATATATATATATATATACACACATATATATGTATGTGTATATATATATATATAATTTAGGCAGTATCTCAGGATTAATATACTAACAATTATAACTATAAAGATTAGGTAATTCTTAGTAGATATTATATAAATATATATATAATATATATATATATATGTATGTATATATATACATATATATATATACATATATATATATACATATATATATATACATATATATATATACATATATATATATGTATATATATATATATGGCCCTCTCAGACATGCCCTCAGCCACGCAGAAATCCACGATCACAAGTTATGCAGATGATACAAAAGTTTCACAGGTAATACACAACCCTGAAGACATTATGCACCTGCAATGTGAGCTGGACAAAATATACAAGTGGGCTGAAAAGAATAGCATGCAGTTCAATGCTGAAAAGTCTCAAGCTTTATGCTATCAGCATGCAAAACTAAATGCAATACCCAATAAATACACTGGATCTGGAGGGATTGCAATCCCAGAGGCACAATCAGTGCGAGATCTGGGTATTTACATGAGTGACGATGCAACCTTTCATGTGCTTGTTGCTAAATTGGCAATGAAATGTAGGCGGCTGACCGGATGGATTCTTAGAGCCTTTAGAACAAGAGACCAGGAAAGTATGATGGTCCTCTGGAGGACACTTGTCCTAAGCCACTTTGACTATTGCTCTCAGCTATGGTCACCATCCAGTGTCAAATTAATCACACAACTTGAGGTGATCCAATGAAGCTACACGAAGATAGCCTCTGTGCAGCATATAAGCTATTGGGAAAGATTCAGGAGATTAAGACTCTATTCCTTAGAGCGTAGGTGAGAAAGATATGCCATAATATATATCTGGAAGATCTTAGAAGGACTTGTCCTAAACTTTGGCATAGAGAGTTACACAAATACTAGAACTGAGTGCCACTGCATAGTGCCAAGGACTCCAAATTTGCCATCAAGATGTAGGACAAGATACTGTGATAGCCTGGACTTCAGAGGCCCACAGCTCTTCAATATCCTCCCGAAGAACCTGAGAGACCTGCATGGGGTGGATGCAGATGTCTTTAAAATAAAACTGGATCTCTTCCTGTCAGGTGTCCCAGATGAACCAACTTCACGGCAGGAGGTGCAGATGAGGGCAGCTGCATTGAACTCTCTCATGCACCAAATAGCAATTGCTAAAAAGTATTCATGAAGTAAAATCATGTAGCAACACCGAATGGCGGTGCCCCAGCATGGCCACAGCTCGTGAGCTAAAACTAGATAAAATAAAAAAATATAAATATCATCATCATCATCGTTTAACGTCCGTTGTCCATGCTAGCATGGGTTGGACGGTTCGACTGGGGATCTGGGAGACCAGAAGGCTGCACCAGGCTCCAGTCTTATCTGGCAGTGTTTCTACAGCTGGATGCTCTTCCTAACGCCAACCACTCCGTGAGTGTAGTGGGTGCTTTTTACGTGCCACCTGCACAAGTGCCAGGCGAGGCTGGCAACGGCCACGGTCGGATTGTTGTATTTTATGTGCCACCGGCACGGAAGCCAGACGAAGCGGAGCTGGCATCGGCCACGAGTCGGATAGTGCTTTTTACGCCACGAGTCAGATAGTGCTTTTTACGTACCACCAGACCAGGGATCCTGGCTGGTTCAATTCGATTTCGATTTTGGTTGCCCCAACATGTCTTCGCAAGCAAGGGGGTTGGCATGGGTGCCTGTCATACGGTCAGATTGGTGTATTTTACGTGCCACTGGCACGGAAGTCAGTGGAGGCGGCGCTGGCGTCGGCCACGAGTCGGATAGTGCTTTTTACGTACCACCAGACCAGGGATCCTGGCTGGTTGAATTCGATTTCGATTTCGCTTGCCTCAACATGTCTTCGCAAGCAAGGGGGTTGGCATGGGTGCCTGTCGTACGGTCAGATTGGTGTATTTTACGTGCCACCGGCACGGAAGCCAGTGGAGGCGGAGCTGGCATCGGCCACGAGTCGGATAGTGCTTTTTACGTACCACCAGACAAGGGATCCTGGCTGGTTCAATTCGATTTCGCTTGCCCCAACATGTCTTTGCAAGCAAGGGGGTTGGCATGGGTGCCTGTCGTACGGTCATATATACATATATATATACATATATATATATAACATATATATATACACATATATATACCTATATATATACATATATATACATATATATATACACTTATATACATATATAGATATATACATATATATACATATATATAACACATATATATACATACAGACAGATATATACAGCATACATATACAACCTATATAATATACAGAGATATATAGCAATATACATAAGATACATACATATACATATATATATACATACATATACATATATATATACATACATATACATATATATATACATATACATATACATATATATATATACATATCATAATATATACATATATATATATACTATATATAATATACATATATATATATACATATATATATACATATATATATTACATATATATATATATACATATATATATACATACATATATATATATACATATACAATATATATATATACATATATATATACTACATATATAAACTATATATACATACATATATATACATATATATATACATACATATATAAACATATATATATACATACATATATAAACATATATATATACACACATATATAAACATATATATATACATACATATATAAACATATATATATACATACATATATAAACATATATATACATATATATGTATACATATATATATATACATATATATATATACATATACACATATATATATATACATATATATACATATACATATTTGAAGGTCGTGCTTCACCACCACGTCCCAGGTTTTCATGGGTCTACCTCTTCCACAGGTTCCCTCAACCGCTAGGGTCTGGCACTTTTTCACACAACTATCTTCATCCATTCTTACATGACCATACCAGCACAAACGTCTCTCTTGCACACCACAATTGATGCAACTTGTTCATTGTAATGTCAGTCTTCATACTCGACAGAGTGTAAGTTCTTTGAGAGAAAAGTTAGACCTAAGAAGCATCAGTTGTGGTGTGCAAGAGAGACGTTTGCGCTGGTATGGTCATGTGGTAAGAGTGGATGAAGATAGTTGTGTGAAAAAGTGCCACACCCTAGCGGTTGAGGGAACCTGTGGAAGAGGTAGACACAGGAAAACCTGGGACAAGGTGGTGAAGCACAACCTTCAAACTTTAGGTCTCACCGAGGAAATGACTAGAGACCGAGACCTATGGAAACATGCTGTGCGTGAGAAGACCCGGCAGGATAAGTGAGGCCATAATCCCGTGGCTTACACCTGGGATGTAGCCAGCCCACTTATGCATTCCTTTCCTTCTTGGGACACAAAACTCCACTTGTGAAGACCTGTTAAGGCAAGTGAAGATCAAAATCAAAATCGTAATCTATCAACATCAACCATCTATCAAACATCCGAACGTGGCTGTAGCCAGCGCCGCCCGACTGGTCTCCATGCCGGTGGCACGTAAAAAGCACCATCCAACCGTGGCTGTTGCCAGCTTTGTCTGGTCCCCGTGCCGGTAGCACGTAAAAAGCACCATCCGAACGTGGCCGTCTGCCAGCCCCGTCTGGCACCTGTGCCGGTGGCACGTAAAAAGCTTCCACTACACTCACGGAGTGGTTGGCGTTAGGAAGGGCATCCAGCTGTAGAAACACTGCCAGATCAGACTGGGCCTGGTGCAGCCTTCTGGCTTCCCAGACCCCAGTTGAACCGTCCAATCCATGCCAGCATGGAAAGCGAACTTTAAATGATGATGATATACATATATATTTTATATATATATATATACACATATATATATATACATACATATATATACACATATAATATATACATACTACATATATACATACATACAATACATATATACACATATATATACACATATATATACATATATATATACATATATATATATA